>NW_010206542.1:10761-47829 GCF_000695765.1 Mesitornis unicolor
TATATATATAATATAAATATGTGTGAAACCAATATAAAATCCTCCCCTCACCCTCCCCAAGGACAATTACGTCAGCAGAGGCTCTGCATAGCAAGACACTGGAAAAGTCCCAGATGAAAGTCAGCAGTAGGTGGGAGCAGGATGCAGAAACACATGAATCAGGATCAGAGGCAGATGAACTAACAGGGTTCTGCTTGGACTTCGACCAGGGCAGCATTGAGATGAACAGAAGGGCCCAAGATCGAAGGGCTCCAAGATGAAAGAAGGGTCGAGACCCTCGTGTTCCCTTGGCTTTATACCAAGTATGACATATGTGGGATGGAATACCTAGTCGGTCTGTTTTGGGTCCACCCTCCCGCCCCATAGGCACAGACACGGCACCCATGGTGAGACAATTGGCCTTGAGATTATCAGTTCTAGCAGCACATACTAGAAAAGCATGCTGCTAGTTTCAGCAAGTTCAGTCACTTAAAAGAGACTGAGCTGAAAAGTAAAATCACTAAACAGAAAATTAGTTCTATTTAGCTCAAACCAGGAGAGGTTTCTTGCAAAGCAATCTGTAAGCAAGCTATTTGTAACAATGGCAGATTTAAATAAATTTCTTATATGACCACCCATTTGCTTTTATCTAGAATATTATTTTAAATGTTTGTTTTAGCAATAACATTTGTTTTATTAATATTTATCATAAATATAGCTGGGTTTTTTTAGGTTTTCCTTTTTTGTCTGTTGGTGGTACCAACCTATATTGTTATTATCCCTAATCCTCCTTGATAAAACTTTGAAAAACTATTGTTTTGATGGACTCATCCTGTCTTCCCTGAAGCATCATAAGGGTAACAATATTATATGTTGAAGTAAAAAATATTTCATTTTTTCAAAATCTTGAGAGGTGTTGAATAAATGAAGGTGGAGTGGGTTTTTTACTCAGAGCACAAATAAGTTTGCTGTTTTACACACTCCCACTTCTCTACATAGAAAGCAGATTATGTTATGCTCCAGAATAGAACTGAATGTGAAAAAAGAC
Organism: Mesitornis unicolor; assembly: GCF_000695765.1. Taxonomy (NCBI): domain Eukaryota; kingdom Metazoa; phylum Chordata; class Aves; order Mesitornithiformes; family Mesitornithidae; genus Mesitornis; species Mesitornis unicolor. The sequence continues at coordinate 11,789 of NW_010206542.1, forward strand.
ACTAAAGTGACACATTTTTGGACCACATTTATTGTGTCTTAGTGATATCCAAATCAACTTTCAAATGTAGGCAGTTAAGCTGTCAGACTTGCAGGTTTACTATGAATACTGGACAGTGCCTTAACTCCAGCAATATCTTACTCTGCAGGTCAGATTTTACGCACTCAGTCATATATCTGCAGAAGCTTTATCAACACTTCCAAAATATTACTTCCTTTATAGGCCTGCAAAAAAATATTGCATAATAGGACCATTAAATAATATTTACATCCTCTTTTTTAGCCCTCCAACTTCTCGTGCTGATGTTAAGAAGACAATTTCCTTATATACCTTGAGAGATTAAGTGAAAGAAACAAGCTCCTCCAGAGGTGAAGAGTCAGCTCCATCCCTCACTGTTCTTTGCAGGAATTAAATCGTTTTCAGAGAAAGGTAAGGAAAGCAGCCTCATAACTTAGCCACCCAGATGTCTAAACAACCCAGATACCATATTTCATCTCAATCCTTTCCCAAAGAGGTATAATCTGTCATTAATATTATGTTATTTTCTATTGATTCTAAGTTTGACCTATCTATCAATAACCTGTTCTAGAAACAATTATTAAAGAGAAGTTTAAATATCAAGACACTATATAAAGATTGCAAGTAGTTTGAATACAACCGGAATTACTCCCTGATGGAAACTTGGTAGGTATTATCACCATAGAAAGCGATGAAAATTATGCATGACTATCATATATGTGCTTCAATTAAAACCAAATAAACAACAAAATACTCCACTGTTTTCAAGTCAATATCCTCAAATATTTTTTTCAATAAAACTCTTAGAGCTAAGTGCTATGCCACTCAAATTATATCCAGGAAAGCAGAGAAGCCAAGAGAAATCAAATGAATGGTTTTATTATGCACCTCTGATCAAATGATTAGTAAAAAAGGGGCTTCTCAACCTTAATTTAGATACATCCCTTCACCTTCCCCCGATTAGAATACTTCTCTGCTTAAGAAGCAGCAGCGTAACACTGCCACCCACTGCCCCGCTTCACACAGTTAACGTCATAACGGTAGATAAAAGTTCAGGAGTAATCAAGTCTTACCAGGTATAGTCGTGACATGTTTATTAAACTTTGAAAGCTCCTCAGACTAAGTTGGGTAGGATTAACTCACTTTGTTTTGAAACAGATGGAATCTTCACCTGCCGTAGTAAATTGGCTCTGAGCTTTACAGTACCTTTATGTGTCAGGCTTTGCTTACTCACTTTCAGATGCCAACATCCTCCTCTACAGCTAAATACAGTAGTGCTTCATTCCAGAGAAACTCATCCTCTGAGCTATCTCCAAATAACAGGAAATCTCCATGAAGAGCACCCACTTTATCTAGCATATTTAGACAAGGAAAGCTGCTGCTATGAAGTTATAATGCATAACATGATGAGTAGCATTTCAGTGAAACTGAAATACTTACTGCTCCAAACTTTTCATTCTACCTTTCTGAATCACTGCATTTGCATATTTTACATTTATTTGAAAGAAACTTTTGCATTTCTCTTATCAAAATGACATTGCTTTCACTTTGCTGATGGAGGAATCATTAAAATTCTACTCATACAGGCACATGGATGCTATTTGCTTTTAGTTATTTGTTAGCTGGAAAAAAGACTAGAACAACTTTAAGCTCCAAACTATGTGATATTTTTTAATTGTTGCGTTTGTGTGTTGTTTTTAAATCTTGCATTCACTTATGTTTATAATTCCATTCTACTTTGAAACTCATGGTCTCAAAAACCAATTGGAAACCTTGCTGATTATATTTTTCCCCTGGTTTCTGAAAACCTTCAATCACTGCTGGCATTCAAAGTACATGAAGCATAGGACATGAGGTGCTGCAGTGTCAAGCTATTAGACATTACTGCAAGGTCTTCTCATTTGAGCCCACACCATCATGCCCACTTCTAGACCTCATGATATTTATAAATAATAAAAAGGAAAATTATTAGTTTTGCTCTCAAACAGTCAGCAAATTGCTAAGCATTGCTTTCACTCATGTAAAATTAATTCACAGGCTTGGTGCCTGGCATTACCTTGCTATAAGAAATTGCATTGTATCTCCCATGCATTGAGTATAGGACTTAAGAAAAAAAATCAATAAAAGAAATTAAATATAGCCAGCCTCCCTCAAACAATAAAAATCAATGCTATGTTATCAGGTACCTAAGAAGCAGGTTTATTTTCAACATTAATCTGTATAGTCGTTTCATGGTAATTGATTTTTTTATACTTAAGCTGTCAAAAACTATAACAAGCAATGATTACTTGTTATTTTTCAAATTCATAAAAGAATTGATTCTATAGGGATTGTAGGGTTCTTTTTCCCCTTTCTTTCTCTGGCACTGAATTAGTTTTGTCACTGAAACAATTGCTAATCTTTCTTGTAGTGATGACAAAATTGAAAAATAAATATTCACTAGGCCTTAAGTGGAACAGCTTTACAACTGTAGTGAATTTCTGTTTGCCGGTGGAAATGAAGCAACCATGTCTTCATTATTTTGTTTGGTAAACAGTGTTGCAACTTTATCTATGACTGAACTAAATGTTGCCTTAAATATAAAATATGTTTTTCTTAAATGGAAAAGGACTTATTCCTAAAAAAATAAGCTAAAAGAAGACTATATAATGTTCATCTGTTTTGACCAAACATTGTTTAACTTGCAGAAAAACAGAGCAAATATACTACATGTAGTTTAGCACAAAATGAAAAAACCCCATTTTTTAATCAAAGTTTTCTGTGGGAATTCTGAAATTCTGATAATTCTTAATAAAAGGTGATAAATAATTCAGATTTTTTTTCTTTAGATAATTTATTTAAGGATGAAGAAAGGAAGGCAGAACAAATCTGTAATTAAGCTAAATGCATGCAACCTAGAAATAGGAAAGTTATATATAAAATAGAATGCAAACTAACAGAAAGTTATTCCAAAATGAAGACATACCATCCTGTTTCAGAGATTAACTTCAGTTTTCAGCAGGTCAGTGGAGGGCAGGGGCGGGAAAGGAAGGATTTCTGTACAAAATCTAAGATTTCTTGGTAAATATTCCTGGTTATTTTATATGAACCTTATCTCATTATCTCATGTGTTTAGAGGAAGAATATTATCTGGAGAGTAACTAACAAATAAAATAATCATTACATTATTTTGACTTATTCTGTCAATCTACATGTAAAATTTCTTCCAGTTCCCCAAGACAAATCAGAGCAGTAACAGTCATGCTTATTCCAGGCAATTTGTAACTATGTGAGAGGTTTATTAACACAAACTTGCTTTCTGTAAATAGTGGTGGCAGCTGGAGCAGCAGCCAAGTTTGAGCTGGCAAAATTAACATAACAGAGAGGCACACACCCCTTCAATAACATCAGTATGTGCAACACTGTGCACAGTATCCGATCACATTTATCATGAGAGTGGTATGGCTGTAGACAACCTAGAAGTTGATATGTCATTAATATTGATATGCAGTTCTTTCCCAGAAGGAAAAAAGGGACAGATACAAAATTCCTTGGCAAGCACTGTATTTTGCTTATGATCTGTGGAATGAAGTGCTACAGACTATTTTGTATTATTGGAGAGGGATAACAGTTAGTTGTAGAAGACAGATATGAGGTTTTTGTCTCTGTCTCTCTACCGAACTGTGAAAGCATTCTTCAGTGTGTTTAAATTGTTGTTGGACATTTATTGTCCAGTCTCGTTTGAAATGACTAAAGCTTTGTAGTTTTCAAGACTTGCCATGCAAAAATATTCCATATTCCAATACCAAACATTATTAAGACTTCATTCCCTCCCACTTTCTCTTCAGATACAAAGCTTAAATCTTTCCTTTTTTAAAATTTCAGCAGTAATTATTCATCCTTTCCCTTTTACACTGATTATAGACTTATATTAATAGCAGATTTTTCCTGTTTCAGCTGACACAGAAGAATTTCTATAACCATCTTTTCCATTTAGGTGTGTGAGTCAATTTGTAATTTTAATAAATTTTTTATCCCATCTACTTTAAACATTTTTACATTATCACCTTTCTCCCCATTGTTGTTGAGATACAATATTTGTCTTCCTACCACTGTATTTTAATCTTTTCTATTCCCTGATCATTTTTGACATGTTTTTGAGCTGTCACAATAATTCATCACTACCCTACTGGCAAAAATATGTCAAAAGAGTCAATCAACACCACAAGCCAAAGATATGGAGAAGATTATAAACCTTCATAAATAATGCAGCCAAATGAACAATGCATATTACTATTAATGTATTAAAATATAACACTACACCAGTATTTAAACATTCCCACATCACTAAAAGGAGCCTGGAACATTGATTAACCATAAACTTTTTCTTTTCTTTTCTTTTCTTTTCTTTTCTTTTCTTTTCTTTTCTTTTCTTTTCTTTTCTTTTCTTTTCTTTTCTTTTCTTTTCTTTTCTTTTCTTTTCTTTTTTCTTCTTTTCTTTTCTTTTCTTTTCTTTTCTTTTCTTTTCTTTTCTTTTCTTTTCTTTTCTTTTCTTTTCTTTTCTTTTCTTTTTTCATCTTTTTTTTACCCCTCTCTGATGTGCAGACATTTGTATTTTGATAGCACAACTTAAAAGCCACAAGATTTCTCTTTGAACATATTACATTTTTTCTGTTGAGATGACAATGTTTTCCTTTTGACATTATGTCCTCTTTCTGTGTATTCTTCATGTTAGACATCATTGTCAGTATTGCACTGTAGTCAGATATTTGCCCTGTAGAAGGTAATAAGAATTTGCTTTCATGGTGGCTTACAATATGATATAATAAAATATACTGGCAGTGCAGGAGGATATTAATTTAAATGGTTTTCAAACAAAAAGGAAGAAAGAAATCACAAAATGGGGAATCACTCCTTAAATGAAAGGTCTTGCAGAAGCTTCTCCATTTATAGCTTCTGCATTTATTAGTCAACATCCATCAGCATCCTAAAGCTCAGCCTCTCAAAAGACAGGCATATGGCCCATATGAGTATGAAAAAGAAAAAAAAGACAGCACTTCAGGGAATTCTTCTACATTTCTATTTTCATTTAGTTACCATGGTATCTTAGGACTCCAACTGTTAGCAGAACTCCATTGTCATAGGCACTTTATACATGCATGCAACAATAAGAGACAGTCCTAGTCCTGAAGAAAACTCATAATGAAGATATGTTGCAATGCCACCTTCTTAAAGTACCACACCAACACGTGGGTGACCTGAGCAGTGATTTTCTTTCAGTTCTTCCAACAGATTAGAACATGGAAATAAAACTGTTTACTTTAGTCATTAAAAGTAGTGAAACCTTTGTAAAAACCTAATATAGTCTCATTTGGGTTTATTTCCCATTGCTTAAAAGAATAGAAGCTCTTAGTATGAACAGGTAATACTTTTCCAATAAAGGGAAATCACTTATCAAAGGTACCGAATGTTTTCTTTAAAACCTTGCAAGTCCGAAAGGTTAAGTGACAAGGTTAAGTGTTTAGTTTTGTACTCTTTCTGTTCCTAGTGTGCTCTGAGGTTTTTCTTAATCATAGGATTAAATATGGTTTCCAGCCACAAACAGTTGCTTGTCGATCCCTGTAGGTTAGTCTCTATATTTTGTCCTTATCATAGACAAAGAGGAAATAACTTTCTCAGTCTTTATGAGTCTCTTAAAATGCACACACTTTGGGGAAATCATATTTTCTTGAAGGAAATGAGGCATGACCAATCACACAAAACGTGAGAAAATCCCTTGATAGATGACCTTTGCCACGCGTAAAAGAAACAGTTCAGTGGCTGAGGTTTCATGGATTTCATGCATGAAAATCAGATTTTCTGGCCACCAGTGCAGTTCAGTAAATAAATAATCCATCATTGTGTCAAACAGTAGAAACACGAAGATACTGGCATTGGTAACTGAATAGAGGTTTTTATTTAGCCACTTATGCAAGCCCTATGTTTTGTCTTCAGGAGCTGTTCATGGTTTTTTTTTGCAGTGTTTAGTTTTCATTACTTGAACTTAGGTTATTCATGTTTAGGATAAGTGTGAATGAAGTCTGTAGTACAGACTATATAACCAATTTGACTGTATGTACCCAGATGCAAGTGTATAAAAAAGAATAGCAAATAACACTATCATATAATAAGCTCTAGGAATGCTTTTCGAGCCTTTCACAAGGGAAGATTTCTGCACTATACTGTTTTAGAAGGATGGTAAATACTTTTCTGAGCTATATTAGAGCCACAAAGAAGCACATACTCAACACAAACTCATATAGCTATGTTTTACCTCATTGTGTTATGTAAATTTGCATGAACTGGTAAAATATTATTTTCTCATCTGTATTTCATAATACCTGATATGAATTTTTTTTCATTAGTCAAGCATTTTTATCACTTATATGTGGAAGATATTCTTCCATGTTCTCTCTAACCAAAACTTATGCTTTTTAGCTTTTTTCTTTTTTCTTTTTCCTTTTTCCTTTTTCTCTTTTCCTTTCCTTTACTTTCCTTTTTCCTTTTTTCTGCTGGTCATACTTCCTAAATCAATGCTTTCCACATGCTCAGGGCTACAAGTTTGATGAAAAAAACTTGTCCACTTCTAGAGTAATCTATGTTTGCAGAGCGGACAATAATGTAGACCAACCATCCCTTTAATCTGGTCTCTCCCTCAGCCCATACTGGATATGTACTTTATTTCAATTCTGTCCTGTGACAGTTGTGGAAGACTTCTACAAGTGCAGAAGTGAGTGACCAGCTTCACAGAGATGACTCAGCATGCCCCAGGCATTTCTTCAATTATAAAGGAGACATCTGATGTGTTTTTTCTTTCCTTTGCAATAAAATTCTGAATGGTATTTCATCATTATTAGGTGGTTTGTTGAGGAAGCTGTAGGATTTTTATTATGACTGTAAGTAGTGGTGGGTGTACATTCTTTGAATGTAAAGCCAGGATCTCGACACCAAAAAGTGTCACTGCCATAGTGTTATGCTGATATGATATGATATGATATGATATGATATGTGATATGTTATATGATATGACATGACGTGACGTAACATAACGTAATGTAACGTAATGTAATGTAATATAGTGTAATGTAATATAATGTAATATAATTAATATAGCAACCCTTGAAAACTACTTTTCTGATATTTTCATCTGTCAGTGAGATTTCCAAGGCTTTCTCCATTCAAATATGGGATTCACTCTGTTTTATTTATCAGGAAACAAAATGAATTCTCAGCCTATTCTAAGTTATAAAAGTGAAAAAATATGGTGAATTCCCATAAAGCAGCCACAATTCCCCCAAATTTTACATGTAGATGAATAATTTTTATGTCTAATTATTTTTTGTGGCATAAAAATACTCTAGAGTGATTCATTGAGTGTCAATTTGGTTTAGGATTCATTTGATCTAAGTTTAGATGTCTAAAAGTCTGGTTAAGCCTAGTCCAGACATGCCACACCACCTTTATAAACAGTGGAGAAAATCAGGCTTTTCAGAAAAATGTGTATCTCATACTGTAGACAGCTATTTTAGGGTGGCTATAATTGCCTCCTGGATATGCCAGTTCTGATGATCAGAAAGAGAACACAGGTTGACAAATTTAGAGTCAGGAGGTTAATTTTAGATATATAGATTAGTCTGAGATTAATCCTGCCAGAATTTTATAGGTCTGACCACAGCCCATCCAACCTAAATCGTATATTGCATCTGTGCAGCAATTTTCTTTTTCCTCATGGAGTATAGTGAATGATAGAAAATAATTTGGGATTTACTCTTCATGCATGGATGGTTCATTTAGCTATGTATTCAGAAACGTTAGGCAAGGTTTTATCATCAAAAGTTACTCCTTTATTGCCAGTAGGTATCTTAACATGTGAAAAGAATGAAATAAATTGAACTAAATATCGAATGCAGCCCAGATTTTGTCTATGGTTTTGTAGTGCTATTGGAGCGACACTCACAATCAAAAGATGCTGTATTTGCCAAAAATTGATGGAAAATATATTGATGTATGGTCAGAAAACGCATGTGTATGTGCAACTAAGTTGAAAATGCAATCTCAGCCTTAGTTTTATCTTCCTTATTAAAGATGCCTACCTGCAGAGTATAGTCGTCATACACTATGTTTATAACCCCAGGAAATAGATACTTCCCAAAAGAAGTAAATAATTTTTTTCTTAGGTAGACTGACCCTTTCATTGGAGATGTCTTTCTCACTAGCAGCCATGACGAAATAACTAGAACAATTATACTCTTAATTTAGACAGTTTAAAAGAGATGCTGAAGTTGAATGAAAGGCTCCAGTCTGCAGCTGGCCTTTAACCAAAGCTGAGTGAAGAGAAACCAGCTGTTTATACCCTCTCTAAATCCCCTTCCTTAACTAGCAGCATCATCACAGCTCCTGTTACCATTGCACTGACAACAGTGTGGCATCTACCTTGTCCTAGCACTTACTGCACCTATCATTAGATACACTGGGCCCGTGCCTTGCTCTGTAAGTGCTCAGGAACTAAATGTGAGTGCCACTCCTTTACACTCCCTTCAGAGGACTGGAAGCTTTTGGAGAGGAAGAATCAGTCTTGCACACTCTCTGTCTTCAGCCAAGTCTTCACTCAGCGGCAGTGAGGAAGGTCGTTGATAGGTGGGCCAGCAGAGATGGACGTTGAGAGGCTGCTACTGTCAGAAGCACAGCCAGCTCTGTGACTGCTAGCTCTTATCTCCCTTTTCCTTCATCTCCAGAACAGGGTGGTTAAGTGGGATCCCCTCATTCCTAGTAGAAAGATTCAATCTATTCTCCCTGTTTCCTTCCTTTGCTGGTCTATAAAAGACAGCCAAATGTTGTTGACAATTGCTTGTGTTTATTTTATTTAGAAGAAAAATGTTCTTAGTCTGATATTAAAAGATTGATGTAAATTTTTATTCTGCTATTCATTTTTCTTTGGAAACAAAATAAAACAGCAGCTTCTCATTTTGTTTCATTTCTAACTGAATATTTTAATCTTGGTTGTCGAAAATTAAAAAAGAATAGTTTTTTCTGCCAAATGACTGTGCTGAAAATTCTTCATGAGGAAAAACCTATGAAAGATGACTACAAATGAAAGCAATTTAACTGCTTACTTTTACTGCATCTATACTAAAGAATTAATTTGGATTTTCTTGTCAGACTTCCTCCTTTCTCCTTCCACCAAAAAAATTCCTTGTTCTTGTAGCAGTACAAGTATAAAACTTACAAATGTCAGTTGCTGAATGAATAACATGTTTAAAGAAAAGATACCTTATCGTCTTGTAAGTGTTGAGTAACCATCCTTTGTGGGGAAGTGTTTGTAAATTCTGTTTCTTAATTTTTGATAGCTTCAACTTCAAATCCAGCTACGACTATAGTACCAATTTGGGGTTTCACAGCTAAACTTTTGAGAATTCCAAATTTAAATTAAAAAAGCATACAGGTCTCTCATAGCAATGGTAGAATATAGTTTACTCAAATGATACATCTATTCTGGTGATTTCTGGTCAAATGATACATACAGATTAACTAGTGGCATTCTATTTCTCTGGTTTTCAGCCTGATAGCAAGACATGCAAACAGGACTTCTGTTACAAAATATTGCAAAATATCTTGCCTTTATCAATTATAACCAGAAACTGATGCAGAGAGAAGAAGTAAAGCACTGATGAACTTTTAATGTCATTTTAAATTAAGAATATGAATTTCAAGATTCAAATTCAGATTATGATTTATGCAGAAATCAGTTCTGGTTATCTTTGCAATAGACAAAGTAGTCAGTAAAACTGGAGAAAATAATAATTTTGTAAGCCATTGTGCCAGTTAAAAGCATCTCTCTTCTTTTGTGGATCCAGTCTTGGACCAATGAAAGCTTATTGAAGCACATTTTAACAGTAATCCAAGATGTTAAGGAAAGAGAGAGGAAGAAAGGGTTAATGTAGATATTCCTATATTTCTTCACAGCACAGCAGTATAGCTGGAACATTGCCAAGATATGGCATTTTGTGTGCCTTTCTACTGCAACTGAAATATAAACCAAGTAAATAAACATTTTTCTCCCAGGAATGTTAGGAGATGAACAATTATTCACATAACCATAGATAGATTCCTTGGAGCAATTCAGAGAACAAACACTGCTGTAGTACACTCATCAAGCCTTCATTTAATGGAGAAATTTAGGAACTTCCTGTAGTTTCACTGCATGGGAATGGTGAGAAAAGCTTAGATGAAGTCTGTTTTGACAAGAAATCCCCTTTGTAAATGTCTAGGTAACAGAGTGAGAGAAACTCTTAAACTTTAAAGAGTTTTAGAGACTCTAGATTCAAAACTCAGTTCAATTGTGTAGCCTCAATGAGTCTGGAAGCATCCTGAAAACATGTCTGCCCTTCTTCTTTCCTTCCTTTTAAGTCTAAGATGATGTGTCAGTCTTCCATTTCCCCTCACATACACTGTCTGATATCAACATTTGGTCATAACTTTAACTTTTAACTGTGTATTCCCACAGACTGAAAGAATTAATTTGAGATCTTCAGCAGCAGCTGAATCCATAGGGTTCGGGAGAAAAGGAATGCATACTAAGGCAACCATATTGCCTTGAAGAATCCTTGTCATTCATATCAAAAATCATAAACTAAATCCTGCTTACCTCTGTCAGTCTGTAGCACTGGAGCACAGTACTCTACTTAAATAGGCAGATAGAGAAGTAGTGAATCTGGAGCAGTTTTGTGTTCTCATTCTGTCCTTCTGAGTGAAGTAGGCAGATCATTCCAAGTGAGATCTGATGCTGTTTACCACACTATTACTAATTTTATAAATGGTCTACACAATTTGATAAGTTTTCAGAGCTTCACTGAGCCTATTTCTTCTATTTCAGACAGTCCACAGGATGTAGATAAAGTCATTAGAATTCACTGAGGAAACCAGAAGCATCGCCTTTGGCTCTGAGTGGTGGTAGAACACATTTGGTTTGTTCATTCGTAAGTTATACTACAAGTATACTGCAATAGATACACTTATTAAAGTTATAAATTTCTACAGTAAGAATATAGTTTTAAAATACATTACACACAAGTCTATGAATTTCTGAAAGGCAAAAAGGGTGGAAAGTAGTCAGTGAGTGTCCTATTTTATTGCTAGAGTATGGGGCTGATTGTTTGCAAGTGAGGGGGAGAATGCATTTATCAGCAGTCCTGACTAACTGGGGAAGTCCTAGTTAACTGGAAGTTAGCAAAAATGACACTCATCTACAAGGAGTGCCAGAAGGAGGATCTGGGGAACTACAGGACTGTCAGTCTGATCTTGGTGACAGAGAATGTTATGGAGCAGATCATCTTGAGTGCCATCATGTGGCATGTACAGGACAACCAGGCGACCAGGCCCAGACAACATGGGAAAGGCTCTTCCTGGTTTTTGGTAAAGTCTTTGACGCTACTTCCTGCAGCATTCTCTTGGATAAACTGCTCATGGATTGGATGGTTGCACTTTTCACTGGATGAAAATCTGGCTGGCTGGGCCCAAAGATAGGTGGTGAATGGATATAAATCCAGTGGAGGCCAGTCACAGTGGTGTTCCCCAATGGTGTTAGCACCAGTTTTGTTTAACATCTGTAACAATGACCTGGATAAGGGGATTGAGTCCATCCTCAGTAAATTTTCAGATGACACCAAGATGGGTTAGAGTGTTGATCTGCTGGAGTGTAGAAAGACTCTACAGAGGGATCTAAGCAGGCTGGATGAAAGGACCAAGGCCAATTGTTTGAGGTTCAACAAGGCTACATGCAGAGTTCTGCACTTCAGTCAAAAAAACCACCATGCAATGCTACAGGCTTGGGGAAGAATGGCTGGAAAATTGTCTAGTAGAAAAGAACCTGGGAGTGTTGGTCACCAGCTGGCTGAATATGAGTCAGTGATGTGCACAGGTGGCCAAGAAGGCCAATAGCATCCTAGCTTTCATCAGAAATAATGTGGCCAGCAGGAGTAAGGAAATGATTGTGCCCCTATACTCAGCACTGGTGAGGCCCCATCTCTAATACTGTGTTCAGTTTTGGGCCCCTCACTACAATAAAGATGGATACATTGCAGCATGTCCAAAGAAGGGCAACAAAACAGGTTAAGGTTCTAGAGAGCAAGCCTTATGAGGAGCAGATGTAGGACCTGGGGTTGATTAGCCTAGAGAAAAGGAGTTTCAGGGGAGACCTCATTGCTCCAAGCAATTACCTAAAAGGAGATTGCAACAAGATGGGTGTTGGTCTCTCCTCCCAGAGACAGAATTAAAGGAAATGACCTCAAGTTGCTCTAGAGGAGGTTTATACTAGCTGCTACGAAACGTTCTTCACCAAAAGGGTTATCAAGAACTATAATAGGCTTCCCAGGGAAGTGGTTAGTCAGCATCCCTGAAGTTATTTAAAATATGTAGATGTGGGATTTACAGACATGGTTTATTGGTGATTTTGGTAGGTTAAAGGTTAGGTTAATGGTTAGACTCAATGACCTTAAAGGTCTTTTTAAACCTATTGCATTCTATGATTCTGACATAGATTTACTTTGAAATTTCTTTTTATTTTATTAACAATCTCAGCCAGGGAATCTGCACTTTCCCTGTTTATACTGTGGAAATTGCTGACTTACTGAGAATGAAGAATTTCAATGTTCTCTGTAAGACTTATTTTAAAGAAAATATTAATAGTTCCAGTTTAAGGCTTCAGTCAGCTCAGAATTCACTATAAAGCTTAAGACTTACATGATATTAAGACATAGAAGAAAATACATGAAATGAGTACATACAAAACATAGGTAAGAAAAAAATTTTCATGCATAACTTCACAAATATAACATTTCATATCAAAATGTTTTTTGAGATCACGGTAGATGTCTAAACTAAAATTGTCATTTCTGAAAGGGTAATACATAGGTCTTAGTGATAACTCACAAAATGGTATGATAATTGATTTTCAACCCAGTACCTGTGCCAGTAGAGAAGAACTCTGAATGCTCACAGACCACCAAATCATACCCTTTAATTCTTGGACTGAGAAAAAGTAACTTTGAAAATTATTCTGAAAAAATTTTTTCCTGTGGTAGAGTAATTGCAAGCTGTTTCTAAAGTACTGAGGACATTGAAATGTTACAGGAAAATGTGATGACAGGTGATGATAAACTATATGTGTTGTTCTTTATGCTGCTTTTATATTTTGGGTATTACACATAAGTACATGAAGTTATGCACATAATAGAGGTAGAACTGGTACTCATGTAAGTAGAGTTATCATTGCAAAAGCTGTTTAAAATTTAAATGACACAAGTACCAACACATTCTTTCATGACAGCCATCAAGTCACAAGATAGTGCTTTTAAAAAGTGGTGACCCAAATCCAACAGTTTATCACAGAAGATAAGAAAATAGTCAGTATGTAATGTAGGTGGGACTCCAAGTGAAGAGGTGGGTTTTTGATTGCTTTTTGTTTTCCAAAACTCTTGTGCAATTTCATAATGCACCAAACCAAAGAAACAATTCCACATTCAAAAAAAGTTACAATGCACATAGCTACAGTACTCCTGAGATTTAGGGACAGTGGATGATAGGCAGGAAGAAAACACTTTGAAATGAATCCAATGTCACGTCATTGAAAACTCAAACTGCAAAGATTAACTTCCTTTTTTTTTTACTTTTTAGTCTGCAATGATTTACAAAGCTTCAAATGCACACAAATCTACTAAGCCAGGCCATTTAAAGAATCTAAATAAGCTTGCATAGTTTTAAGCTTTGTGACTTTGAATATCAGCTTTGAAGTCATGCCAAAAACTGTCTGCAGCAGAGCTGCTTTAGAACTGAATTCCTGACACTGGAATTAGTGTTGGGTATGTGGCATGTCTAATGATAATCTTGACAACACTTGTTGTAGACAGCCATGACACATGGTGCCTCTGAATCAATAATTTACCTAAGATAAGATGTGGAGCATCTTTGGTTTTTTTTTCATTTTTGCAGACTGGTGCTTTGGACACTGTCCGTTCTGCAAAGCCATCTTGCCTAATGACACATAGTGTTTTTCCAATGGACAGAAAGATTGCTTGTACATTCCTTTAGTTAGTTCCTGGTGAAAATATATAGCAAGAGCTTAAGAAAAGCATTAGAAGCTAAAAAGCCTCATATATAGGCTACAACCACCATTAATTGCATTCTCAAATTCTTACATTTCTAAACTTGTTATAGCATCAGTGTTATATTTACAGAAAAGCTTAATATTTATATTAATACAAGCATGGTCACTGTGCAAATAAAGTAAATTAGCATGCTACTTCATTTGTGTAACAGCACACATATACTGTGTCATGCTTCTTTTGTTCTCTGTGCTGCAGTGAAGAATAGATGTTTCTGTTACTGAAGGCTTTTGAAGTAGCGTATTATATCAGAGGTAAAAAGAAAATAATACACAAATGCAACCTTTTTCTAAAACATATGCACATATGTCACTGTCTTGCTAACAAAAGACTGTTATCCTGTGCTCAGAAAGGTAAACAACAGCATTTTCATTGGATTTAGTGGAGCAGAATCAAGCTCTAGGTTCCCAGAAAAGAAATGTCTTTCACTCAAACATTAGTCACTATGAAAGAACAGATAATTCATTTGAAATATTGAACTCTTAAAATGCATTCTTTTTCCTGGCTAGATTATTTCATTTAACTTTTATGACATGATTAGTCATCCTATCGTGATGCAGCACAATGTAACTGGGCACATCAGGCATTTCAGATAAGAGTTGCCTTGCAGATACAGATGTTGGCAATGGTTTCAAAGCACATTCTGTCTTGTAGGAGTAGATTACACAAACAAGGTGAATATCAAAAAGTGATATGATTTTGTTTTCAGTAGTCCACTTAAGGAAGAAAGGAAGAAGAATTATATTTACTTTTTTTTTCCTCCTTTCCAATTAAAAATCTCACCCTTTATATTTATATCATAACAGACATCCTAAGGATGATTTGAGTTTAGTCTTAATTTGTTCTTCTATTCTTCCTTTACATGGTTTCTGCCTGCATGAATAAATATTTTCAAGCAGGATGTTTGTTAATGAGTCAAAGTAGAGTTGCAGCTACCATGATGGCCAAATTATACAGGCAGGACAAATTGTGAAGGGAGAGACAATGTCTCTTCAGATATGTGTCAAAAATATATTTGGAAACCATATGTCACTGATGGAGTCATGGAAAGTAAATATAAAACTAGAAAGACATGAATTGTATGTAACTGAGTAGGTAAGTAGCCACTTCTTAGGCAAATAAATCTCCCTCTTCACTCTTATTCAGCTGTAAATAGTTTTTTTAAAAAATAAACTATTACATTGTGATACAGAGAGAGTTTAACATTAGAAAAAAAGATTTATTCAAAGAAGGTAATTCTCAAAGATTTTTACCAATTTAGAACTTAAAAATAAGAATGATCCTCTGTCTTTTATTGCTAATTTTGTGGAAGTATAGCACCATCAGTCTCAAAACGATTACTTGTGCAATGAAAATCCTGTCTCTGCTCAAGTTAAAACTCCCATTGACTTCACTGCAATCAAGAGATTACCACTGATTTATAACAGTATGAGATGAAACTCAGGCTTCAAGATATTGTCTGAAATTTGACAAACCAAAACCAAACAGCTTTACTTAGGCATAGCTACAAACAGATCTGTTCATTCTTCTGAGTCTTACATGGAAATGTCAAATGTCAGCTGTTTCGTACCCTGCCATTTAGAGATCCTGGCATACCCTGTTCCAAAAATCGGCCTTCAGAGTGGAACAAGTGCATTGAGAATGCAGCCAGCTTCTTGCTTTGTGAGAGTAATTTAACGAGTACATGTGATCTTCTTCCATGCAACCTAAACAAAAGGACAGTTAAATCAGAATTTACCATAGTTAAGAAATCTGCACCAAGTACTTCTGCTTTTGTGAAGCGACTCTGTAGAGCTCGCTCTCTTCCTCTGGTTGGGGATTTACCACCATAAAACAGGTGGAGAAATAACTTTTACATTGACTGTGGAAAAAGAGAAATTACCTCAAATTTTCTTGAAATTTTTAATAAAGTTTATTGTATATATTAATTTGTGGGTATATGCGTATCTGTATGCATGCATATATATATACACACTGCCAAATACAAGGAAAGTTTACTAAGAAAGCCAGTATCTAAGGAGAAGCTATTTCTTAAGACTTGTTTGGTTTATTTTGTAAAATCCCAAGTCAGATTGGTTTTGTTCCATACATTATTTCAACTTCTGCTTATAGCATAGCATTTTGTTCCATTCTAATTGTGTAGAGGGCATGATTTCAACCTTCTAGTTTTAAAGTTTGAAATACTTGGACTTCCTGGGGCCACAATTTACTATTTTAGGAAGAAAACCCCAAAACTCAAACATAAAATGATGTTGCAATTTATTATTCTAAGATTATTATTTGAAGCATAGGAAATCTCTTTATGTTCATAGTAGGACGGTGACCTGCTTTCTATACACTGCAGCAGTATGAATAAAAATTTATGATTTATCTAAGAAAAGAACTTTAAGCATTTTTTAAAGGGAGTAAGTAAAAGTACAGTATAAATATGTGTAAATAAATCCTCTTTATAATCTCTGAGGGGGGTTAGACTTTGTTTCAGTAGCCTATAGTCTAGAATTCTTTGGAATAAAATTACTGTACAAATGCTGAATATTTACTTGGTCAACAGTTAAGGCACTATGTCAGAAAGAAGCCATGTGTCTCCATAAAATCATGGATCTCAAAAACAAAGTAAACACCCAAAACCAAAGTAAACATTCACAAAAAGTCCTCCAAATTACTTTTACTATTTGGGGCCTGATATTTTTTTATAGTAACACAGAAATAAGAGCAAAATGGATCATAAGCCCTGCATTTTCTCTCTTTTAAACTTCCAGATATATAGATTGAATCTCTTGCCTCTCAATACTTCCCACAGGCTTTGAAATGGCTGAAAGTAAATCAGACATCAAGTACTAACCTTTACCTTCCCAGAGATACAGACCTATGAAAAATTCAGTTTTGTTTGGAACCCAAGAGCCAAGCGTACTAGAAATTACTCCCATCCCTGTATTATTAGTAAAAGGCATGGCTGTGCAGACAGACAAAAGATTTCTATCAAAGCCAACAAAAAGCAGCTAATCTGCTTTCAAGTTTTGAACTAAATCCCCCTGAGATCCTGTAGCTCTAGAAAGGGTTGCTGGTTTGAGGGTTTTTTTTGTTTTAAGTATGTTTAAAGCTAGAAAAAATATATATATCATAGACTGCAAAGTGTGGAGCACTTTTCAGTTCTCTTTTAAAGTGCTTGTTTAATTGATTTTTTTGTTGTTGTTGCAAATGGAGATTTCTCTCTTGACAACAGCTGCTGTGTTTTTTGTAGAGTCTGGTAAGCATCAGCACTCCAAATGAGCCTGAGTCTCAGGAGGAGGAAGCAGGGAATCAGAAAGAGCATTGTGCCTCTTTTGTCACTATTTTGTTACCAGCCTCGAGTTAATGTATGCCTGCCTCTCAGGCAAAAAAAGCTCGACAACTTGTCCTTGTTTGAAACGATAATACACCAGTGGCTCAATTTTGCAAAAATCAGTCTGCTTAGCTGTGGAAACTGACATGTTTTTTCTCTTGTTTGATATATGCAATGAGTTATCACCATACGCCCAATACTTGGATGATGGGATTTTAAATGTCAGGAAATAAATGAAAATATCAACAGTTTGGCAATAGTAAAATTACTGTTTAATGTGGACCTGACTTTCTGAGAGCCTTTTTGTGAGCTTCTCCCTAAAACCTAATCAGTGAAGATTAATTTTAAATTGAAAAATGACAGTAGATTTCAATCCAACAATTTACAGTACCAACTCCTGATACTCTAAGTTAAGGTAAACAAGTCTGTGAAAAGCAGTTTATTTATTTTTTTCAATAAAAATATACATGTAGGTAATGCTCTTGTTTTCTGTGTGAAATCTGAGAAAAGTTAAAGTAATCGTGAGAGTTTGCAGGATTTTATGATGTCACTAACAGAGAAATGAGTAAAAAAGGGTAATAAGGAAATTTATGAATGAGGATTTAGCAAGGTTTTAGAGAAAATAGAGGGTAGGAGTAGTCTGGATGAGATATAGTCACAAAGTGAGGTGAATGGCAATGCAAAACCTTGCATATGGAAAAGAATTACCCTATTCAGAGATCTTTGCTTCTACTTCTGTTTCCATTACAGTCAACAGGAAAATTTTAAAATATCTGTCACCTTCATTGGAATTTGGAAAAGGCCTATGAATACCTTTCCATGCATGGGAACAAAAAAAATGACATTGCTAAGACTTTCATTCACCTAAAAAGTTATTTATTTGCCTCAATCCTTTTTGTGGGAATTGCAGTATAGCAATCCTCACTCTGAATGTATGTGTTCATATACACACATGTGAATAAACGCACTCAAATATACCAGGCAACAGTACAAGCCAGCAGTGCTGAAACTGAGTGCAACACAGACGTTTCTATGTTAATTGTTTATTTTGAATTTGAAGCAAATCTATTGTAATATTCTCTTCAGCCATCAGCATTCATACTCCACTGTAATGTAGAGCAGTGAAGGTCAACATTGATGGATTCTTAGTGTGTTTTGAAAAAGATTAATGCTTAGCAATGAACTCCATATAAAAGATTTCCTTTTAAACAACATCTTAGGCTCACTGATTCAGCGTAAAACATGAGCTTGTATCATAAAGGTCACTGTTAACACTGTACGTGGCTGCTGGGTCTCTGGTTTAATATAAGCTGAATTAGATCCAATTTTTCCCCCTTTTACAAAAATTTGAGACTAGCCACCACTGAAGCAAGAAGTTTTTTTCAACTGCTACTTACACATTGACAAGGATTAGACTCATGGAGGGGTCCTTCACATCGGCCACCCAACTGATAAGGGATTGCTTTATTTTATCTGTCGAATATGTTAAAAAGCACAATGTGGCTAGAGTTCAACAAGGACTAAATGTTTGGCTCCACAGTAATGGTGAGCACATATCTCCATCTGGAGTAAATAGGCCTGAGCCCTCTCCTGGAGTTAGGCTCTACAGGCAATTCAGTTCAAACTGAAGAAGAAGGAGGGACTCTTCTCAAACAAAGCTTTCTGATTCAAGATCTTTCTTATTCTGCAAAGGGCTGAAGTCCAAATCCTTCTGCTGACAGGCCAGGGTTGAGTCCCAGTGTGAGATTCATCTTTCTTAATTAGGTATTTGAAAATGAGACATTCAAATCTGAACTAATCTATCTAGCTACTCTTTGTGGTAAGAGGATGGGGGTTTCTGCTGATTATCCCAGACAGCTATTCCAGCTGATATCTCTGGATGTGTCTGCTTCTCTAAGGATTATAAAGTCAGCCTCGGGTGACTACTTCAGTCTTGTAAATGAAGCTTTTAGTACCTTGAGTTAGGATAGATGAATCCCTCCCCAGGTCTCTAACTCTGATGATAAAGTACCCTAATAGAGTGAGTCTTGGTTAAAGCTGTTACACTTTGAATAAAAAAGGTTGCAATATTCACTTGGGGGTATAAAAATTAAAAAAAAATTAAAAAAGGAAAAATTTCCCTACCAGTTGATTAAGTCATAGGAAGCTGGAGTGTCAGCCCAGTACATGTTCTAATGAATATGTATGTAAGGAAGAATAACACAAGCAGAAGACAATGACAAAGGCTCACTTCACAATATGTAAGATCCCAGAATGCTTAAGGCTGTGTGTGTCTACAGATCAAATCCAGTAAAGAAAGGATGATGTTCTAATCATTAAACTTAGGCATAAAGAGTACTTTTTCTCCTTATTATGCATAGATAGACTAGACCCTAGAGGTGCAAGTAGTAGCAAAATCCTTATTTTTTCCAGCCCTGCTGATGTCGAGATTTGAGTCAGACATCAGCTGCCATGGCACTGTCTAGAAATTAAAGCTTCTGCCAATGTTCAGGGCAGAAATTAAAGTGTTTATCATTGAGAGATTTATACTACTAGGAGATTTAGGAGCTACAGGGTTTATGTTGTGCTTTTGAAAAGCTAGCACTGAAAGGGGAGTTAGTAATAAAACTAATGGACACCAAGAACTCCAAGGACCACCTAGATTTGTGGCATTTCAGCAAAAGACTATTGTACAGGAACTACAATCATAGGTTTATCCCAATGAGAAAGTAATGAATAATATTTTTCTCCTTTAGTTTTTCATGTTTGGTATGCAGAACTCCCCTAAAAGCTGAAAATGCTGTGTCAGTTATTAACACAAACCTAAGAATGATTTCTTACAATCACTGAGCAAACATTTTGTTATTCTCCAGCTTTTACACTGCAGTCAGTGCTGTTAGACCCAAGGATCCTGTGGTCTAACTAACTCTGGTCCTCAAGCATCAAGGGTCTAGTCACAGCTTTTCAAACAGACATGCTCTGTAGTCAATGGAGACAGAGGAGGTCCTACAGAGAGTGATTAATCTAGCTAGGAAACGATTTCATCTCCAGTTAGGTGTCTAACTGCGGTGGATAAACCACCATCTGGAGAGGCTTATCTATTCCCACTAAATGACAGAGGCAGCCTAGATGATGAGCTGAGCTTACGTGGCTAGGCCTTCCAGTGGCTTAAGTGTAGATGAGATTAAACCCACTAGACCTGTCCAGCATCCATTCAGTCTTTCTGCAAAGACAGGTCTTCACATTGACTCTGGTTGTTGTTGATGTTGTTTGAGAGATGTTTTGTTTGGTTTTGGGAGGAAGTTGGGGAATGGAATTACAGTAGTTGGCATTTTTTCCTAGAAAATGTAAGTAAATAACTGTTTTGATAACTTTTTGGTCCCTCTATTCAATATGTTTTATATGCAAGAATATTCTTTATCTACTGGCCATAGATAATTGCTCATCTGTATCTTCTAATATTAGATATGGTAACCGTCTCAACTTTCATCGCGTACTTCCTCTGCTTCACAGAGGCTACATCTAGACTACAGACTGCTTGACTGGTTCCACATTTCTTTAAAGTTGAAAAGTAGATAATCTGCTGCAACAATCACCTTCCTCGAGAAATCATAAAAAATCCAAGAAGCAGATGCTAACAAATTCATAATAAAAATAAATTAATGTCAAAACACAGACTTTGAGTATATATGTCCATAATAATGGGATCAGAAAAAAGTGAAATTATGAATCTATGTCTAAATGGCTTTTCCACTTACTGTCACAGAAAACATAAATTATACACTTTGTAACCATCTGTAACATTAGTATCAGCAAATGCTCCCAATTTACTGTATAGTGCTATTGTAGGTAGTACTTGTTTTGGAAATTACTTGTAGTTTCTAAAACTATAACTTGACTATTTTTTATTAACGCATAATAAAAATTTAGCAAGCTGCAAAAAAACAGGAATGGCTTTACACTAACAGCATTTTTGTAGTAATTTCCTTTTTTCCATCTTCCACTAATGTTTATTTAATATGTTAAGTACATAAGAGTGGTGTTTGAGTATATGTATATGTGTAAATTTATATGCTGGCATATGCTGACACAGTTTACTTTCCAGATATTTATGGAAACTGGTTGCTAATCACTTCTGTTAGTCTGGCTTCACATCATTTAGATATCTTATCCTCTTAGGATAATTTCCTAAATATGGAAAGAGAGTGGTGAAAAAGAATAAAAATACTGAAGAGAGCAGATGTAAATACTTTTTAGAAGATAATACTTCAGAGAAAGTTGAGGAGGAAGGAAGAAATAATTACAGTGCAAAAGAAGTTCAAGCTATTTCAATTGTGAACTTCCTCAAAGTCAAAAGAGACAGAATTTTTAGGTTGTTTTTCAGGTATTGGTCATGTTCTCACACAAGGCTTCATGGGGACGGGCCATGTTAGTATGGAGGTTGCAAGTGTGTTCTGCCCTGTTTCCTGGATGTCACTAACAAGGAAAACAAGCTTGTATTAAGCAAAAACTCTGAGATACTTCTTACTGAAATGGTATATTACTCATATAGTGCGTGACAGATAATGAAAGATAATCTTGACTTTGAAATTTAGTCATTGATTCCATTCTTGAACAAGGACTGTAGCATTAGGCTCTTGTTGTCTGGCATAAAAAATAACTGATGGATTGGATAAATATTCAGCTGTTTTCCTGGAATGTATCAAGAACGTTCTTCAGAAACGTATTTCTGTACAGTGTCAGCCTTATACTTTTGTGGCTCTGGGGATCGTAGCTGCTCCAGGCTGTTAAATATCAGACTTCCACATTCTTTCATTTTGCAGTCAGCAAGAAATATTTTGCAAAAGATGTTGTAATGGATGAGAGAGTCTCAAAAGGTCTGTTTCACTAAACTTTTAGAAAGTTCACAATTTAAATCACTGGAACCTTATCTAGTGTAATAATTTCTTCTTCTTTACTTCCAGAAGGTATGTTCTGGAAATCTGATAATCTGTTTTCTTATACAGTGTTTTCCCCACACCTCCCTTCTCTCTCTTCTGCCCTCACTCTCTTTTTTTTGTTTTCTTCCTATTTTTACTGTCAGATTTTAGTTTTATTTTGCCTTTACTCTCACATTCCAGACTTAAGTATAACATTGTATCTGTGAGTAGATTTGTGGCTTGAGTATAGCTATAAAGGACTACTTTTAAGTTTTTATCAGCTAACTAGTAATACTTTCATAAATGATCTCTCAGAATTTCATAAAATGTACTCAGTGAGTCAATACTTGAAATCATAATTTTCAAAATTCTGTGAGGGTTTTATATGTATATGTATTTATTTTCTTCCCTAAAGATCAAAGCTTCCTCAGTAAAAAAGGTCCAGTGACTTTCAGCTGTTCTCTGAAGTTTCTTTGGCGGGTTTGGAAGCTTGCTTTCTTGTCTCCAGGGTTTCCAACCCATAGCATTTCACAAAGAGTAAATTGTTACAGAAATATTAAACCAAAGCAGAAATAAATGTTAACTGTTGTATTTTAAAACAAAACTGAAAAATAGCAGCAGCAATTTTGGAAGAAAAAAGAAAAGAAAACAGCCAATTTTATTCTGAAGACAGCTGGCATTTACACTTCCTTTTACCCTTTGTGGAATTTCAGGGCTTTTTTTAACTCTCACTGGTTTTCAGGAGAAACCAATGACCAAATCTGGTGGTTCTAACTGTCAATCCTGCACATCTCTGTTTCATGCATTAACCCCAACAGTAAGAAAGAAAGAAAAAGACAAAAAAAAAGACAATATACAACCTGAAAAAAAAATTTAGTTGGCAATTTTGTAAGTAATTTATATGGTCAAAAATGTTATTCCTTTATTTTTATAGGATGGAAGGGTATTCTAAAGTTGACAAAAAGCAACATAGCCATAAAAATTATTTTCAACTGATGTTAAATATGTGAAGAAAAACTAAAATAGCAGAAATATTGACATTCATATATCACCAGAGGAAAACAAAATAAAGTCAGATGAAATAGGAAGTTCCTTGTTATAGTTATGAATATTAGCATGTTATGACTTACAACGTACATACATCTGAAAAGTGTAAGTATCCAGGACTAGACTGAAGTGGCTTGGCAGTTCTCGCTGTTTCTCCTCTGCCCCAGTCTCTCCATGACCTTCAACGTGTCCTTCATGCTCCCTATCAGTAAAACAGAGACAATGTTATTTAGAGAAGAAATCTGCAGCTACAGCACTTAAGCTGCCGCTCTCAACCTAAGAAGGATTCCCAGGCTGCTAGTGATTGTAACAGTGGGTGCGTATTTCTAGCAATGACAACACTATGATGAAAAATTAAGCTCGTCCTGTCTTTAAAGTTCCGGTGCCTGTCCAGAGGTGTTAACAGCAGAGTCCTAGCTATGTTCTCTCTGTTTATTGCTCTCAAAAATCCACTTGCAGCTGGAAAAAGACTTTGTTTCCTGTCTAAGACCTGTGCTTGGGGGCAGAGTGTGATACTGAGCTGTCATCATGTTCCTTTCACACGAATGTGGCATCCGGATGGGGTCTTGACAGTTCCCCTTGGGGAGTGTGTGTGTTTTTGTGTGTGCGTGCATAAGTGTGCATGCACATGTGCAATTTGATTCCTTGCTCCTTTACAGCTTATACAGTCACTTCCTTTTGTGCCTAGTCGGGAAAAATTGCTGTGGCAATATTCTTTATATAAGTGGGAGTGACCCTATGGGAGACAAGGCAAAGGCAAAGGCAAAGTTAGTCAGGCTAGATTTTAGGAAGTGTTACATGGAGCCAGCCACTGTCTAAGTAGGTGTTTGAGTAATGTTGTAGTTTTACTTTCAGTAGACTGTATTTTTGAGCCTTTATATTGCTACAAGCAAAACTCTGCTGCCATTTGTTTCCTGGCTGGTATCAGAAAGAAGACTTATTCCAGGCTATCTGCAAGACACTTCACTGTTTTTTTTTTCCTTTGTAGGTTTTAATAAAGTTAATCTAAAGCAAAGTTAGAGGCATGTGTATGTGGATGATCTCTATTACTCCATTTACTAAAATGTAAAAATGTTCTAAAGAACTAAAAACTTTGTAAAGGGTGACAATGAAAACTATTAGCTTTTTAAATGTCTAATTTACTAGCTGCTGCTCCAGGATCTTTTACATCACACTTTGAAGTACTGTCTCCTACAAATGCTGCAGAAAATTGAGGAAAGAGTAAAACAAATGAGATACTCATACAGTTTTGAAAATTAATCATGAGGAAAATCCCAGTATTCTTGATGACTGAGCTAATTAACAGAGGATGAAACAAAAGATGACAATATGGAAAAAACTAGTGTCACAGTGCACTGCATAGCTAAGCAAAACCCCTTTTCAGTGGAGCAGTAAACATTAGCAGGCTTTTTTTTTATCTTTCTGAAACAGAAGAATGCCCTCAGTAATTAATATTATAAATGGTATTTGCTTCAATCTTCAAATACTCTTTTCAAAAAGTAAGTTTTTCAGGCAATTGAAACCATTAAGTACTCTGATACAGCACAAGAACATGCTAATTTGTAAGAAAAATAAATGAATAAATAGGAATGCTGTAACACTGAGTTGCCACAGAGGTTCCACTGCTGCTATACAATGGCTTAATTGAACTGAACTTGGACAAGCGACTTCTAGTAGAGAATGCTGCCGAGTTCAAAATTAAATATATTAATCTTTAATTTAAATTCTGTGTAATTGACTTTTTGCCAAAAGTACTTCTTCAGCCTTCTTACTCTGCATCTTAAAAGTTATTCTGGAAAAGCCTCCATCCTTATCCTCCTCTTCGGTTCTCATTTAGCCACCAGTTACATCCTTAAAAATCCATTCTTTGCTGTCTAACTCCATCAGTCCCTGCACACACAGATGTGCTGAAGCCAGATCCTGCTAGGAGTTAATTAGATGCTTGAAGCTCTTTTACAGGTTACAATTCCTGAGTTTCAAACTATGTCAGGAGAAAAGCATTCATATTACAAGCGCATGATCCTTTAACTTGAGAGAATCCCCAGGAAAAAAAAAAAACTTGGCAAATTACAGAGCAAGACAGACCTGGACAGACACATTGTGTGAGTGGTTACCAGACAATGTGGCTTATTTGTCTCTCTCCTCCAATAATTCAAAATTATTTATATATGATAGAGTAGCTTCAAAAGAAGATACAGAGAGGTAGATTTGCACCAGAGTTGCCAACAGACCGTGATAAGGAGAGTCAAATATAAAATTCTCAGGATTAAAAAAATTACTCTTTTAGGGATGGAATAGGGATGTTCTTCAGGGATGTAAAAATGTAATTTATATCTCTTCTCTGCATTCAGCACCACATAGGGGATTTAAGTTTTCTACAGCATTGGTGGGTAACCTACCAAGCTACTAACTCTCCCCTGTCTCTTCGGATATTTTTTTTGCATGCTTTTATCTTTTTTCAAAAGAAAAGGAGTAAAAGACATGCTGTGCCTTAACAGGGAACTTTGAACAAGTGCTTCATTCCAGATTAATGCTCATAGTTCAAGAACCCAAGACAAGGAAGTTACAAATATATCCTGCAACTAGGCTAATGAACTTGGAAGCATCAACTATTTTCTTGGCCCTATTTTTAACAGCATTGTACTTAAAACTATTTTCAGTCCAGGGGAATCTTCAGTGAGTGCACTAGGTGACCTCATTCTTTATCCCTCACAAATACATAATTGCAGGGCAGGATAATAAGCTTCTTTGCTTCTGTTCAGAAAGGAGGAGTTCACACTAGAAGGATATATGATACAACTTCTCTGTTGACAGAGAAGTACATAATTGTTTAGATAGCCTATTTTTTTGTTTGGTGTAGAAGGATCAAAGGGGTGGATACCCAGCCCCTACAATAATAATTCTGTAGTTGTGAGGCTCCTTGCAAGGCAGGTGGAGTCCTGATTTCACTGCACTGCATGAGTCCAGGGTTCAGTGAGAATAATATTAAACCAATTCTGGTTTTGAAAATCCAACCTATTAAGCACATGCCAAACTAAGATAAATATTTTCAAATATGTTCTATTTGCATTAAGAAAAGATGTTTTAAGACAGGCGGAAACAACTTGCTTTTCAAAGAGTTATGCAAATATGTAACAGAAAACAAAAAGAAAACAGAACTTTATAAAACATAAGCCATACTACAATATCTACAGCGTGAAAAGAATATTTGCATATTTCTTTAGTGCAGTGTGCAAGAGAGATTTACTAGGAGATGTAAGAAAATGTACTACATGATACTGAAATTAACTTTTCCCCCTAATGACGGGGTCTCATAGAAATGTACCAGCTGCTGAATCTGGCAGACTTTTTAAATTCCATGCTTGCAATTCAGAAATAATTTGGTTTTGGGAATAATTGAGAATATGACAGTTTGTCTACGAATATGTCACTACCTGTTTACTTCACCGTGTGTCAATTGGATTAGTTCCTTATTCAGGGAGAAGAAGCTGAATCAGCCGTTGCGGATTCCCTACTGCCTGGTCTGCCTCTGCAGCCTGGAAAGGACCCCTCCTGCTACTAAGGAAAGCAGGGAGTGAAAACCCAAATACCATGCCCTTGACTTGGTTACGGCAATAAGTTAGTAATAAATTAAATAGGCTTCTATGAAGACAGCTGTTAGCTGTATGCATCAAGTTACCCATTTTCTGTACAATAGTTTGTGTAGGTGTCAGATGAATCTCAATAGTTCACCAATTACTGGAAAACTCTCAGAGTCAAATGTTTGGCTGAATGATGGCTGAATGTTTTTTAAGTCTGCTTTCCCTCTACAAACAGCTGATGCCTGCATTAAGCTAAGATCAAATGAAAAATGTATTCAGCATTTCAGAGATACCCAGAAGCAAAATAACAGTATCAGGAACTAAGCTTTCTTATGCTTCCTTTGTATATGTCAACTTATATTATCCTGTGCAATGTATCATCCTTCCCAGTGTACTTAATTTTATAATGAAAGAGGACCATTAATATGGAAAGTCACAAGACTATTGCTTTCATATGCAAAATGTATTGCATGCAACCACACCTCTGACTTGAACTTTTGAACCTAGAAAGTGCAAAGTTTTCTTTTTATACAGTCTTGAGAGTTTTGATATGGCCTACTACTGTTTTTTCCCTGACAAATGAAAAATATCCCTGTTCATAGTCTCAAACAGCCACTCTAAAGGTGTGATAACTGTATCACTGAAGGTATATACAACCCCTGCCTAAAATGTTTATTCTTTTTTCTTTTAGTATGAAGGTGCAGTGCAGAAGTGGCAAATTCAAAAGAAATATTCTTTAATATACTAAGTGGGATAGATCTTTATGGGAAAAAAAATTCTCTCCCTCTCACCTTCTCTTTCTCTCTATCTCTCTCTAAGGTATAAATCCTTTAATTTTTCTAGCTTTGAATTCTATTTTATTGCTTTTGTTTTGACATCTTCATTTTATTGTGGGTTTTGTTTGTTTGCTTGCTTGTTTTTTATTTAAATTAAATATAGCCAAGACCAAAAAAAGGGGAGGTGGTGTCAGTTCAGCATGTAACACATCATGCAGATTCTGGGTAGTGCTACCAGCTCCAGGGGACTAATTTACTTCCTTAGAAGCCAGTTAGTGTTATCAGGGAATTTCATGACATAAGAATATGCTTTTGCTTTTTTTTGTTATAATTTTAGAGTTTTGGTTTTTGTTTTTACTGTTTGTTCATTATTTACATTCTAAATAAACTATTCAGATTATATTCAGTGAAAGAGCAGTTCCACTCTTTATCCCAGACTTATCACCTGACTGATGTGGAGCAGTGAGGACAAGGCCACCTTTTTCTCAGCTGCTTTGTGACAGATTTTTTAACAAAACATATCTCACTCTGGTATAGACTGAAAACAATTTAAAAATCTCAAACAGTTACGAAATCTGTTCCATAGATCAAGGCAGCTTAAGTTAAACAATCTATGATGTGACAATAAAATCTTTTTGACAAGCTGACAAAAAACAACAAGCAAAGTCTTCTATGAGAGGTGAGGTAAGGCGAGGCAGAGGGGAGAGGTGAGGCAGAAGAGAGGTGAGGCGGAGAGGAGAGGCGAGGTGAGGTGGAGAGGAGAAGCGAGGAGAGGAGAGGCGAGGAGAGGAAATGGGAAGGGAAGGGAAGGGAAGGGAAGGGAAGGGAAGGGAAGGGAAGGGAAGGGAAGGGAAGGGACCATGAATCACTTCCATCAGACCACTCAGAAGCAGCAGCATTCTGCATGTAAATTTCCATCACTTAGCAAGCAGCTGAAGACTTTTCAATATAGACACTTGACTTACTATCTCCTACCTAGAAATGCAGCAGTCTGCAATGACAGGCCTGAGTATTGATGAGCCTCTTTTTTACAACTATGATGAGTTTTATAATCATATTTTATCATCAAGAATACTCTTCTGGGTATTCCCTACTATGGTACTAGAGAGATACACAGTCCAAAAGAAATATAGGGCACTATATTTGAGGGTAAGTTGAAATAAGTATCTAACTAAACCCAGGCCAAGTATGTTGTATTGATGATGAGTTTAGCAACTTACAAATGTATACTCAAAGAAGATGACCCTCACTGGCTGCCTCAACATTCCCAGTATATGTGGTATCTCATATTAAGTCTAATGGTTTGCCCCATAATTGCACCATTAATAAACCAGTGTTCATGTTCAATTTCAATTTTCTATTGGCTTAGAGAAAGGATTTCAAATTTGCATTTAAATGAAATTGAGCAAAGAGTGATAAAGGCTTCAATTAAAAGGCCACCTGTTTTTGTTAATTTATTTTTAATAGGAACAGTAAATATTTTTATCTGATGCACTTTCTGCTGCAAGACAGGTACATTCTTCTGTTCTTTATCCCTCGTGTCAGATACCCCTCATTAGAAGAGTCTATCATTTTCTCTGACAGAAGGAACCTGTTCCAAGCTATATGAATCTGTTGGAACAAGACAGAAAAGTAAAGTAAACTAAATAGCTACTTAGAAAATGTAAACATAACAAACTAACATAAGATCAAAGTCAATTCGGCAAATAACTTTTTTTTAAAAATCAGTAAGTTGGAGGAGAGGAAGTTGTTTCCTCAAAAAAATAGCCACATTCTTTATTTTACTCTTCTTGGAGCTCACTGACCTCACTTAGGCACACTGATATGAAGCAAAAGTAATCTTCTATGTCACAATTGTGTAGTGCAATTAAAACATAAGGATTACAAATATGTAAAACACAAATCATGACAAGCCATTTTCATGAAGTATAAAACAAACTGGTGTTCATTAAGTATAAACTTCAACTAGCACTTGGAAACACTACATCTTCCTATAAAATTTCCTTCTTTGTTTCTAAATCACTTGCTTTTTAGTCTTGCTTTATAGGTTTACAGCCTTAGTTTTGTCCAGTTGTCATTAGTAACATAGTAGCTCATCATGTTTTTCTACTACTTTTGAAATAATTTGTATCCATAATTGCTTCTCTGCTTTCCATTTACTGTAACCATAACCACTAATTTGCTAACAACCGCTACACTTCTGCTACAACCAAAGCTTAAAAATCCAAGTAATTTCCTCAAGAACAATTTGCACTGGACACCCTTCTCTTTGGGGATGCAATGTAAGCATTTCAATAAAGAACTAGAGCATTTAATTAGTATGTGCTTGCTTTCTGCTAGCAGGACATCACACTAGTGAGCAAATGGATTAAGTTTCTAGTAATGCAAGCCAGGAGACATCTTGACAGTTGTGTTTTTTGTTCTCAGATGTCTAGTTAGAGGAAACACAGGGGTTCCACTTTTAAAAAAAATTATCTTTGACTTAAATTATTATTGTTTTTTAATGCTATGTGTTTTTCCACAATAAACTTAGCAAGGGTTTATGTTTTTCCTTTCTGGTTGAGTGAAGAAGGGAATTAACAGAAATGTAAACAGAAGATATTCACGGGAAACTGCAGGTTAGTGGAACTACCCTCTACTTGTTACAAGTTAAACATTTGCAAAAGAAAATAAATACTGCAGAGTTCTTTCTCCTCACCTCTTCCCCTCTTCTCCCTGCCCCTGCCCAGCATGCATTTCTGATTGACACACCTATATAATTGTTTGTGGTTTTATATTTGCTGGATGAAGGAATGTAGCAGGACTTTTAAATAATTGATTTTTATTTGGCTCAGATTCTACTTCTTAACTGGTAGCTGCTGCAGTTGTTTTCCTTATTGCTTACAAAGTCAAACTAAAAATATCTCTTGAAGTTCAGCATGAGTACATGTTGCAAAATGTTTAGACCTAATGCTCTGACATTAAATAAATATATTAATCTTTTTCTTTAAAGTTAGAAGGCTAAAGAAACTGGAACAAAGCATATAAATAACTGATTTCTGTTCAGCTCAAAGGGTCAAAAGACTCTAGCTAGTTACTATGCCTATGGAGAAGGGACTGCTTAATGCTCTCCAACTCACATCAAAGGGCTCAGTGCTCTTTCTCTCACTCCCCTGGTAAAGCTATGTATGAGTAATTATTGCTGTAGCTGTTACAGATTAAACTGAAATGGGGAAAAGAGATTGCTTTAAAATCAAGGTAAAGTAGTGGGAAATAGCAGCTTCTCACTCAAAGGCCACCTGCAGCCCTACAATATGAAAACCTAAGATGTTGGCCAGATCACTGTAAAGGTCATGGCATGCTTTGGCTTACTGACTAAAATGGCAAGTCTTGAAGTATGCATACTCATTTAATTTCTATCAGTTAAAATATTTAAACTGGAGTTAAATATTTAGGCATATTTTCCGAATTTGGAAATGTATATTACCTTCATTATCATATTAAAGAGTCTAAGTTCATTAGTGTCCAGTGAAGAACTAGCTTCAATAAGAACCCAGGTTTTCTGGAACCTTTACAACTCACCTCAAGGAAAAAGACTCTGTTCTGTAAAAGCATAGTTAGGAATGCCACCAAGTAGAAAATGTCTTTGGGAAATCTGAACACAGCAATGCTACATTATGAAGCAACAATTCAATTTTCAGTTCTAGAATTATTTATTTAACTTTAAATTAAACAAAAGTGGGTTTTGGCATTTTTTCAATAGAGTTTTCAATAGATACGTACAAGTTTCAGTGAACGCTTCCCTCCCACACCCCGAGGAATGCTTTCAAAACCTGTTTTAAGACACAACTATATTCCTTAAATTATACATACCTAATTTTTATCAATGCAAAAGGAGCAGTATTTTTCAGATCAGTGTTCTTCTTTGAAGAGAGGAAGAAATTTGTGACTAACAGATTAATTTTTTATGATACTTGCATAATCACACAATATTCTTAGTAAGGATAATGAATCATTTCTCAGCAAAAAAACCCTGGTGCTGACGAGATGCTACTTCTAACTGTGACATTTATTGGCCAGTAGAGAAAAGTGTTTATACGTCTCATTTTGTTGGATAGTGAACATGAATCTAAAGGATAACCTATAATTGATAGTATAAAAACCCACAGAAACTTCCCTTTTCAAGAAAACCAATGGAAGTTCAGAGGTTTTTTATTCTTCAGTTCTTTGATTTTTTTTTATTCATTTATTGTGTTTTTGTTTGTTTGTTTTGCTGGTGAATTTCTGAGGCTGAGCACTTTCAGCACTGATTTCCTTTAATATTACAGTGGTGGTTTGCTAGCCCCAACGGAATAACACAACTGGGTAGGAATTTATCACTGTAGGTTTGTAGCTTCTGGAGAGCAGTTAGCAGGAAGCAGTGATATAGCAGATAAATTTACCATTATGTGGCTCCAGCAACTGCTGCCTACCCCATCCCATGGACAGGATGAAGATAAATGGAGTAGGCATGTCACTGTCATTGGGTTGAGTTGTATTATTCCTTTCAGCAGCTCTGCCCAGCTCTAAATCAGTAAAGAAGCCATAAACCACACTTTACATTTAAACCACCCTTTGGGCTTCTGTCCATCACAGGAGAAATACAAGCCAGAATTCCAAATTCAACCTATCTTTTTTGTGCTTCTGAAGTCTTTTTGAATTATCATTGTCATGCAGGATGTTCAAAACATCTGTGTGGTTGGCTTAACATACTCTTATGAGTAGTGGAGGACAGGGGATGGGATAGGAATTCTAATAATCTGTCAAGTAGAGGTTGACCATCTTCTGCTAACTATGTCCCTCTGGAAACTATACTTTGTCCTGCCATACTGTTAACAGTTCAGCTCAATTCATTGTATAAGTACCATTGAAACTCTTCAAATTGATCCTAAACCTAGTTGACACTATACCTGTCTTGTCCATGCAGCAAGAACAACACACCTCAGCCTAGTGCTGACTTCATCAGAAATCTTCACTAAGTAATCTCATGCTCAGTTTTAATTAGGATTAACCAGTCAGAGGTCATCCTCTATTCTTGTTAATACCACTTGTACCACCTGAAAATTAAATGGATTATAAGATTAAGTCTAGTTTCTGAATATGTTCAAAAATATTAAATCTGTAGATGACATTAAAATATAGTTTAAAATACATTATGGAAGAGAAGCATTGCACACTGTGTTTTTTTAGCTCCATTTTTCTTTAACAATACAACTACATATGTAAATAATCTAAGATTGTACCTGCTCATATTTCTGATACAGAATATATACACAGAATGCCTCATACACACAGTGGGGTTTGATCAAAGAATCTCAGTGTCACTTCCTCATTGTATTGCTTTCTCCAAAAAAAAGGAAAACCTAATATTTTTACTTCAACAATATTGAAAAAAGACTACACAAGTTCTTTAAGGTCTGATAAATCTTCAGAAGCCATAATGATAATAGTAAAGGAAAGATGGGTGTCAGTTGAACAAGTAGTTTAACATTCATAGAGAATTACAAGACAGTGCACTTTTTAAAAAAACACTGAAATTACATTTGAAAAAGATAGGATGGAAATATAGGGAGAAGAAGTAAATTGAAAACGTATAGTAATTTACTATGCAATAAAAAAACCATCTAAGTAAAGATAAAGGAAGGTAAGATGAACAAGAGTATGGATGGATTTGTAAGTGCACATGAGACAGAAAGTGTATCTATACTCATAAAGTTATGTTTTTATACATACATATACATTGCACATACATGAAAAAATATGTGATTGCTATATTTTATTCTCTCATATATCAATCATAGCTGTGTGGATCTTTCTTGCATGTCCAGAATATATCCAAGGATTCAAAGTTTTGAGTGCCTTATAGATACAGTGTGGGGCTTACTCATTACCTTTAAGTCATCAAATTTACACCAGAACAGAAATCCATTTACTGTCATATTTAAAAGCACCATTGGGAAAACAGCTTTACTCCTGGACTCAGTGATAGCACAAAGATTTTCATGGACACCTTACCCATAGTAGGCTCAATTTAATGTATGGCAAACAGTACATCTTTTCCCAGTGTCTGCTCTCAGCCTGACATATACATGTTTTTGTATTGAACTATCTAATTTTTTGTACTTCGTACTTTTAATCAAATCTCTTCCTCCTCACCATTATGTGAGATCCCTTATGCAGTGGAGATATTTCTGGTTTAAAATTCCTTAAACTAGAATAATTCATCTTTGCATAGTATGGACCTCAGCTGAAACTAATGAAGTATTTACTCTGCTGAAGCATTCCTCATACTTGTCCTATGTAGAATCATGATTTCTGAGCTTCCCCAAATACTTTATTAGTAACACACAAACAAATATTTTTGATCTAACACTCAACGCTAGAGAAGCTCCCCTTCCCATATTCCCTAAACAATGATTTGGATAAAAAAGGTTTTTAAGCTTTCTCTACATAAGATTCAGTCTAAAATTACTTGATAGATTTCAGGTCAACATTTATATCAGTTTCAGACTATACCCAAAACAGAACTAAGCTCAGAATAAATGGAGAAGCGGAGGGAAATTATGTGATCCTGGGTATATTAACTGCTTTGGGACTGCCTGCTGTGTTGGATATGGTTAATGGGATGGCAAAAAGCCTTTTAATCTCCCTAGTAAATCTGCAATTCATCACAGTTGTTGTGGTTGTCATTCATTTTAACATTTTACTTCAGGTTGTCTAGAGCTCAGAATGAACTTGTCTGTAGGAGAAAGCATTCAAGAATCCTGAAAATTGAAACTTATACATACAAATACATATATATTTTAATTCAGAGCCAGTAGGAAAGACTAGAATTTGGTACTTTTACCTGAAGTTCACTGTGAATTTTAAGCACAAGTTTCTGACAGTACTTACACAAGTGTCATATTGAATTACATTGAAACTGTAAGAGGGGTCTTTGTATTTATATTTGATACCTTAACACAATACTCTTATTCTGCCTACTGAATCTCATTTCATGTCTTACCTTTGTGCCTAACAATAATATAACACTTTTTTATCCTATTAAGGCTGTTATTCCAGTTGATTATTTCATGTTACTGGTTCATGATGAAGAAAAACTTATTTTGATGCATATAAATTTCAAATTAAGCTAAATTACAAATTTTCCTTTCTGACACTGACTCCCTTCAATTTTGTCCATTAAGACTAATTTTAAAATATAATTTTAAAAATAATTGAACTACAAAAAATAGCATTTAGGAAGTATTATACATGCGAAACTGAAACCTTATAAAACTGCATAGCCTTTCTGAAATAAATAGCTTTAGGCTTCACCACCTTTCATTGCATAGTGTAGAAACCACAGGGAAAATGGCTTTCTTTTCAGAGTTGAGCAAAAAACATGTGTTAGCATATCACATATTTTTTTTGCTGACCTACATATTATAGTAATTACATGCATCATTATATTATCATATGCTTCAGCTTATTGTTTTAAAAAGTATTTTACAGTTTTCCTGTATTCCAACAGTTTTTAAAAATCAGTTCATGTACATACGAAATGAATTTTAAACTTAATCTTAACTGTTCCATTACTAGGAAGATATCATTCAAAGTTGTTTGTTTTTAAAAGAATTGGTGAACTTGAAAGTGGAGATTTTCACTATACTTAAAGACCATCAATAATTACAGGTTCCAATTGTATAAAACCAGCTTCATATTGCTAGAAAATGTAGAATATTTTTAATCTGCGGGATGATTATCACTTTTTAGAGACACCTCAACATTTCAGCATATTGAACACTGATTAAGTGAAATATTTCTCATAGTTCTGAATTTGCTTTAGTGGATGAGGATAAAATAATTGAAAACTTCTGTTACACAGCTTTTAAAGCCAAATGAGAATTTTTCTGTAGTGTACTTTACTGCATTATGCAATACATGAGGCAAACAATTAACTTCAAGCAAATATTAATTTTCATTTTCCATTAATTCTTTAGTGAGAGAAATGTCCTCCAAAATTAATCATAGAGGTACTGGTCTCAAATGATGATATGTTTTCAAAGTTCAAACCATTTGATTGTAGTATAATTTTTCTTTCTTCAAATATTCCTAATTCAGTTTCATTGATGTCCTGAAGATAATCAGGTCAACAGCGGATTATTCTCCTTTCAGGAGTGTGTTGTTTTATTTCTTAGAAACTTTTTTGTATTTCTGCTATA
>NW_010206542.1:47847-62593 GCF_000695765.1 Mesitornis unicolor
AATATATATTTTTTTTAATCAAAGAATTATCTGCTTTGTTTTCCGATTAGAGAAAGTTGATATATTGCTTTCAATACATGAAACTTTTGCTTTATCAAGACTCATCATGTGGATTAATCTTGGAAAATTACAGCCTTTGACTTTTTTGTCATGAAGTAAACTACATGTAAGGTTATAGAACAATTCTGTTGCTTCTGCATATTTTTTGTTTCTCATTATTAATAACAAAGAAAAGTTAAATTATTTCCTTCCTAGAAGGTATGGTAGAATTATTTTTATACGACACTGATCAAGACAATTGCTTGCCTCATTACTTACTTTACCTTTAACACAGTATTTACCAAATTTTGCAATAAAACGTATGAGCAACATATATGAAAACAATTTTCTATTTCTATCTTGTAATGCATCATTTTATAAGTTGTACTTTTGTTTTGGTATGTTGTTTTTTCAATTTTTGGGGTTTTTTTGTTTTGTTTTTGTTTAGTTTTGTTTTGTTTTATTATTCCATGGTAATTTAATATACATATAAAATAATCTGAGAAATCATATTTTAAAGAACACAAATTAGAGAGACATGAATTCATACTTATACTTTCATTCCACTACAATTTTAGCACACTATAAAAGGTTGCAGTGGTCTTTTTGGTTGTTATTTATTGTATTACCATTAAAGACTCAGTGTTTATATAAAAGTCTGCATTAAACACAAGGTATGGGTTGCCAGAGACAGTGCAAACCTGATACAGAAGCACCCTGTTGTTCAGATCAGAGCATGCCAGTTATTTTGTTAGGCAGCACGACAAAGGTTCTGCATCCAAGACCAACGGCAAAAAATTCTGCAATTTAGCCTGTATCATAAACAGCCACTTCAGACTCCTAACTCTAATGAAGTAATGTCCATGTGTACTAAGAAGGACAGACAGGTCTCTTCAACACATATTCTTGCTGTAACTTCCTTTTGAACCTTTAGGTCCAAATCAGTACCCCTTAAATCTTGTGCCCTCTCTAGATCTTATGAAACTGTGCTTATGATAGCAGATTTTTCTTATGAAAATCTGAATTCTAACAGCATATACACTGTTATCATTAGTATTGTTATTATTATCCTTACAACTTTGATCACTGTTGGTTTTAGATATATAAGAGAAATGGTGCTTTTTTGATAGAAGTAAAAACTAATTTGTCTGTCAGTTGAAAATACTTCAAGATACATTATAATACAGCAGAGGATTATACAGCCAACAGCATCTGAATATCATTCTTTTTTGTCATCCAAGTGTTGATCCTTAAAGCTTTCTTATTTTAAATTTTGTAAACAGGAGTGAAAATTAAGAAAAAATATCATATTTCATGGAACAGGATTTATCCATGCTTTCACCTGATGAACATCTGGAAAGACATCCTGACTCATTTCATTCAGAATGAACCCAATCACCTTCCATAAAAGTGTATTTTCAAGAGGTTTTCTCATTTTTGTTTCTATTATAGAGAAGAAACTAAGTAAAAAAACCACTTTCCTTTTTACTTTTTAGAGTAGAGTGAGAAAACCTGAAGTCAGTGCAAGTACAGATAGAGATGCTGTCTACATAGGGAAAAGATGAGAAGAGCTGTAAAGTATCTTAATTATATCAGAGAGCCAAGGGCATTTCCCCCTGACATAAGGTAGTGGCTAGTATATAGTTCCCTCCTTCATCCTGCAGACATTACTCTTTTCCCTGTTCCCAAGCAAGCAAACAGAACATACTTTGTACTGGTAAGTACTCAATCAAATATAAAGGATGTATAAATTGCACTGGATAAGAAAATATCACAGTGTTGATTTTGCAGCCTATGATATGTAAGTCCTGTAGGACATTAACATCTCTTCTGTATGTTCAGAGGATTCAGTGTACCACTGGAACCGCAAGCAAGCTTGCACATGTGAAATCATAATTTTTATGCCAATATGAAGATAATAAAGACCAAAATAGTGATCTGTGTCACTAGGCTGTTATGACTGTGGGATTTCTTTATATATTCAATATCTTGTCATAATTTTTAATATTTTTAAAATTTATTAATTATGAACTATGAGGAATTTTTTCCTCATTTTTCAACAATTTTAGAAAAAGATCTAGGCTCCAAGTTGATCCCACTTAACTCCACCATACAAAGATTAAGGATATGAAGCCCACAGAAGGATATTTTTACCCAGACATGAATTTCATGCTGTATAACTAAATGTACAGAATACTAAGAACAGAAGCTCATCCTCCACTCTTTGAATTACCAACAACAGTATTTGGAATTACAGTCATCTTCTGCAAATAGTATGCTTTTTTATCACAATCTATTTTAAGTTCTTTTTTTATGATGTATGCTTCCTCTTTCTCTAAACTCAAAGATTTTAAGAATGATTCTACCTAAAGAAAGTAAGTTATATCCATAACTCAGTGTGATATTTTTTCACTTTGTCATGTATTTTTTAATGCTGTTGTCTTATTGAATTACATATCTAGGATAACTTCTATGGTCTAATAAAACCATTCAAATATGATTCTAAATTCTAATTTTTTAAGATTGTATGAACAAATGTACAGCAAGCCAAACCTTCCTAAGTAATTTGTAATGAATACAGAGTCTTACTCTATCTCCTGTACATGTATCTGCCTTTAATCTCCTACCATCCATCCCTCTCAGTAACTGAAATATTTAGGACCCAGTTTCGTTCCACTGGCTTCATTCAATATTCATAGGTGACTTCTTTAAATGCAATGTATGCTTACAACTGAAAACAGAATTCTACTTTCTGCTTCATTGTCATGTGTCCATATTCCATGCAAAGCCTTTATCATGAAAAATATCCAGCCCTCATCTAAGAACTTAATTTCAAGTTTTCACCTAAAAATATCCCTGGAACAAGACAGGGTCTACTCTTAAACAGAAATAAGGAAGAAAGAAGAAAAGGCAAGAGAGGCCTTAAACAGAAAATTTCTGTAGGTGGAATTTTCATGGAAAGTCAACTGTAACACTCTGACCGGATCACAACCTTTTGTTACTATATTTCATTTAAAGCTAAGAGTGGCTCTGATTGGGCCTTTCCAGTATCTTCCTCTGACAGTAAACCTGTGGGTAATACAGAACTAATTTTTTCTCTGAGCTGCAAAAACACATTCAAACATACTGGTTTAGAGATCACGCAGTATACCAATTTCTCTGCCTAATCATCCCACAGGCAAGGAAAGTTTAAGTTGTGTAGCAGAAGGTCTGGATAAAACCATGGGTCACAGGAATTCACCAGATTTGTCCAGTGGGACCAGATGAACTCAGGAGAGTTTAGAGATTTATGAAGCTACCTAGAATTTTTGTGCTACAAAGAAAGAAACAGCTTTATAAAAAAGGTTACTGTCCTCTTCACTTATCAGATAAGAATCTTTGAGGGGAAATGTATTAGAACAGATATTTAAAATTAAAATGAGACTGATGTTTGAAAATACTCTGAGTCTTAGTGTCATTCCAGGACTGCCAACTGAATAAGACGGAAAAAATGCGCATCAGCATAAAATTTACAGATATCACTCTGTTCCAACATGTTTCTAATAAAGTTTGGCACTTGTAATAACAACAAATGACATACAAATCAATCTCGTGTTTTAGATACCATGGGTACTGCGCTGATTAAAGTTCAGTTATAGTGGATAATAAGACAGAAGCTTTTGATAAGGTAAATTGGAAAGGTTTACATTTCTAAAGAAACATAAATGTATTTACTTTAAATTCACAAGAATTCTCAAGACTTTAGTAGGAGAGGGAAAGCTTCAGGTTATCTAAAGCAGCTAGTCAGGAAAATATTTACTGAAAATAGATAAATAAAAAAATATGTGTCTGTTTTCTATGTACAAAACCTAGACACATATAGCTGTTTTAACTTGGTTTCTCTGATTGTCTTTTATCTCTTTTAAACCTTTTCTTTTTCAAGTTTTTATCTTGATTATAATCAGTAGTATGAAATTCATTGATCATGTCATTTTTTTTACAGAAAACTCTTAGAAATACATACAACACATTTTTAGCTCATGTCACATACATAGCAAGAAGGCTTTTAGCTGCTTTCACTTAAACTTTATTCTATCCATTACTAACTAGAAGTAATCACAGTAAATAGTGATTGCCTGGAGCCTTGTCAGATCTCTCTATTAAAAAACGCGAGAACTACAGGGCTCTGATTTTTACCATGAAATACAGAGCATTCCTGTCTTTCTTGGGAAGTTCCCAACAAACTGAAATATTCAGAGCTCTGCAAAATTACCATATTGTGGATGTGCTCTTGAATTCTTTTGGTCTAATTGACAGCGATGGAGTAGAGGCTTTGTTGTTGATAACATACTGAAGTATGTGCTTTTAATCTAATTAGGGCAGTTAGTTACTGAAAACTACAGATAGTGCATTATATGTATTTCTTATGAGAAAAAATAGAAATAAGCAATATGGGGTAAAAGAAAACTGCAAAATACTCTCATTCTTCTTTTATGAATGACCATAATAAAATTTTATAACTAACTTTAATTAAAAACAGATAAAAGAAAAAAAAACAACCAACAAAACAAAACATGTGCTGCTCAATAAAAAAATCAACAAAATCTATGTCAAATAAATACATGCACTTGAGACCTTAGTGGCTGGTTAGGAAATACCAAGAATTCCTCCTAAAGGACATCAGATAATGTAATGAAGTTGATTATGAGGACAACACAAATTATATTTTCCAAAAATGCAAGAGTATGTTTCTTCCATTAAAAAGAGTGAAAATTATAGGTAATGTTTTAAAAGCATGAAAGTCAACATTTACAACAGTGACCAGTAACTTTACTATTAAGGACATGTGTTTTGGAGATTTGCAATCAGAATTAATTGAGTGTTTCGGTAGATAAAAGAAGAAAAAAAACTGATCTAAATTTCTTTTCCATTTGAAATTTAGATATAAATTTAGAAAGGAACCTAATCACTTCAAAATTAGTAAGAGAAATATAACTAGAAAGGTGTCTGACACCATCTGTGTTAACTTCCACAGCAGTGCTAGACAAAAAATAAAGTATCTCAGAAAAGAAGTTCTAAAAGTCAGCAAGCTGAGTGAGGTACAGCTTAGATGGACTAGGACAGGTGTGAAGACCTGTCCAAAATGCTAGACAGATGTTTCTTGAAACACTTCGCTCTTCAGTACTTGCTTAGCACTATTATAGTTATTTTTACTCCACCTCACCTTAACAATCGTGAATGTGGTGTTTAACCTGTTTGTTAGGTTATGAATGGTAGGTTTTAAATATGAAGTTAAAGGAGAAATTTGAAGACAAATTTCCTCCTCCATGAGTATTTCAAGTGTAGGAATATTGCATCAAGAAATGAAGTTTGCTGTCACTGCTTTTTGAATGGACCCTGCTCTAAGAGCTATATTTTGACAATTATTCCCCAACTTAGGTGTGGAATGTGTACTTTCTGGGTCTCAGTTATAGCTGGGCATAAAGCAGGGTCAAAATTGTCAGTATAATCCAAACTAAATTGTTTCTGAGCATACAGAGAAACTCCCTGGAAGTTTTCATACTAATACTGGGATATCAATAGAGTCATGGTTTCTTGTTAATTAAGCAGTAGCTGAGCATAAGCTTTCAGGATAATCATTAAATGCAGTGAAATACTTTAGAGATGCGAATCCTTTTGGAAGAATTTATCAATTTTTGAACAATTATGTCCATAGTCCTACAAAGTCAGCCATATGGGTGAGCTGCTAATCATCAATATGACTGTTTTTAGAATTCCCTTATGTTATCTCATCAAACTGTTTTAGAGGTAAGTCACTGACATATATGTAACATGTTGATATTTCTTCTACATCGATGTTTCAGGGGGAAAAAAAAACTGGAGAAAGAGAAGAGAGTAACAAAGCAGAAAGTTCTCTTCATACCATAGTGAGCTTAGGTACGGTTCAGTGTTATGTTAATTTTATTTTCAATTACCTGATAGAAACACATAACTATTTTCACATAACTATTTTTGCTGGCTTGATTTCTTTTAGGTATGAGTTTTCTGTTTGCTGTGCCATGCTCTGCATTCTCTTTTTCTCTGTACACTTGACTATTCACCAGGGACTGTTCCTGTTGCCTTTAGATACTGTTCTGGTTTACTGAGACAGAATTTTAGAGTTGGTTTTCTGTTCATGAAAACTGTGATTTTGTAAGGACAACAACACTCAATTTCATGGGAAAAAAATGCTAATACCACTGTGTTATAGTTTTTCAGCTAATACTGGTGTGTGATGCTCAAGGTCTTCAGCATTCTTGAGATAAACAGGTGCAGAGACTTGGGGGAAGCAGAAACCCAGGGTAGCCAACCCCAGACTGGCCAACGAGTGAAAACTATTCCATACATAAATGTCAGGTTTACTATAAATTGAGCAGTTTGCTGGGGATGGCCCTACTCCTTCTTCCATGGGTGTCATCTCAAGAGTGACTTGCATACCGTCGTAGCCCTGAGGCCTACTCCCTCCTATATTGGCTAAGTATAACTTTGCGTCTTTTATATTAATACTGTTATTAATATTAGGTTTTATTATTACTTTATTAAATTTATTTTTATTTCAACCCGTGGATCTCCTTTCCTTTTCCCAATTCTCCTCCCCAGGTGGGGAGGAGTCATTGGGTGATAGAAAAAACATATAAACCACAACAGATACACATTCTTCTTTTCCTTACTGTTTTCATTGCCTTTTTATGCCTCAGCCTCTTTCTTCTTCTCTGTATTTTTCATTCCTTCTCCTTCATCCAGATTAATACTGTGGTATTTGTACAACAGTTGACACTAAATGATATATAACTCTGTCAAGCTTCACTTGAAATTCAACATTGAATATTTCTGAGGTGTGCTCTACTAATCTAAGTTTCTCATACTAGCTCAATGTTATTGATCAATGACAGCAAAGACCTGTAGAACAAAAGGAGATGATGGAATGACAGAAACCATATAGTGTCCCAGCAGAAAGATTCCTACAGACACATGAGACATTCAATGCCAGTAAGCACAGGTCATGACAATGTATATTACTCCAATTGACTTTAGTAGGTATAGGCACATAATTTTGTGTCTGACTGAACATAAGTCTTAGCAAACAAGCAGATAAGCATGATTGCTAAGGTTATAGCATTCCAGTCATCTCTAGGCAGAACAAAAGTTTTTCAGTATTTGTCAGAATATGATTTTTTTTCCAAAAAATATATTGATTCTCTAGGGATGAGATTTTTTATTAAAGTTTAAGTATTTCTGGGAGTATCTTCCTTCATAAACTACCATATCTGCTATCTTTATAGGTTTTCTTTAAAATAATTTCAAATGAACCATATGCATTGAGTTCCCACTAAAATGTATGTAATACTTTCACATGAAAAATTCAATCCCCATACTGAGATCCTTCTGCTTCAGCTCATGGCATATATTGAATTTATAAGTGCTTTTTTTCTGTCAAGCTTTTTCCCAATAATGTGTATTAAAATGATTATATAAAAATAAATTACATTACACAGTATTGTAATGTTTTCAAAGATGACATTACATTAGTCTAACACAGGTCAATTTTCTCTAGTACTCTAATAGCATGGATAATACCTTTCTTTGTGGGTGTTTTGTTCTTGTTATTTCAAATTTTCCCTTTTTTCCTGGAAGAAATGTGCAACATTTCCCGGCACACATATATAAGATCTGTTTTTACATTGTACTGCGGGCACTGTGTCTAGGTTTACTTCAGCAAGCTAAATCTAATAAACATCGACTGGGATAGTAATTTTTAAGTTCAAGTTCAATATCAAACATGTCAGCAGTGCACTTAGCAAGAAGCAGGGCAGCAGTTTGAAGAAAATGCAGATCCAGTCACCAGTAATTTTTATCAAATTATAACCCCTTGTTAGAGTGCTGGGATTTCATCAGCTAGCAATACTTAAATAAAAACAGTCCTTCTGCAGGAGGTGATTGTTTTTCTTAGGCACAGGTAGATTAAACATCAATTTATTTACATACTTTTGACACATGCTCTGCCACTCACATCTTCATTATCCGCATTTGTGAAATGAATACTAGATGTTGCATGTTGTTATCAGGAAGTTTCATGCTGCTCAGAAATGGACTTGTATTTGTATTTCTTTTCTTATACCTACTGATGTGATTTTTCTTTCAGGTATTTTTTTCTCTTTGTAAAAGAATTGCTGTTGACCTAAAAAAAAATATTAATCACCATATTTAGCAGTGTGAAATAGTGTGGTAAATGATACATAATTATTTTAGGGGGATTAGTTATCCAGCATGATACTGAATATCTGTGTACATTTAGTAGATAGAATAAGGATGTAAAATACATTTTTCAAACAACAGAAATTTTTTCTGAGCTATGATTACAAAGATTCATAGAAGATGTCTTTTTTTAGAAAGTTAAATCCAAAATTTAGGGAATTAAATTTTTCTGTCCAATGACTGCTGAAAAATTCTGAAGTTGTCTTGTTCAACTACATGTCCACTGAGTCCTGAGATTGGTAAATGGTTTTATGTCTACATTCAAGGGGATTCTTAAAGTGGTTATTACACCCAACCTGGTCTAGGGTCATAGAGTGTTTTCACCAGTCACTTTGTGACCTGCATCCTCCAAATAGAGAACCTTTCTGGTGAGGAGAGGCTGAGAGGGCTGGGACTGCTCATCCTGGAGAAGAGAAGGTTCAGAGGGATCGTAGTGTGTATTTATACCTGATGGCAGGGAATAAAGATGAAGCAACCAGACTCTTCTCTGCAATGCCCTTTGACAAGACATGAGTCAATGGGCACAAATTAAAAAA
Source organism: Mesitornis unicolor (assembly GCF_000695765.1). NCBI lineage: Eukaryota > Metazoa > Chordata > Aves > Mesitornithiformes > Mesitornithidae > Mesitornis > Mesitornis unicolor. The sequence goes on from NW_010206542.1 coordinate 56,697, forward strand.
AAGGAAATTCCATCTGAATACAAGAAAACACTTTTTATTGTGAGGTTATCAAATATTGGCACAGGTTGACCAGAGGGATTGTGGAATCTCCATCCTTGGAGATTTTCATAATCCAATGGGACATAGTCCCTGGCTTCTAATTGAGCAGCGTGATTGGGTTGCATGATTTTAAGAGGTGTCTTCCTACCTCAACTATTCTGTGATTTTTGTGTTTCCATAATGTACACCAGCAGACAGTATTTCCAGTGTCTTACGTCTAACCGGAACATAAGAGACCTGTGAGCAAATACCCACATCTGACTTGCCTGGAGTTCTGGACTTGCATGAGCCAGTTCTGATACTTCTTCCATAGTGTATATTAATGCTCTTGTTGCAGTATGCACCAGACTGGATCTTCCAATTTTTTTATTTATATATTATTATAACGACTCATTTTAGTTGTAATCCCAAGGGAGAAAAAATCTTAATAGACTTTAGAAGATAATCTTATATCCTGTATATCTTCTCAGAATTTTCTCCTAAATTGCTTTATTTTCCAATGATTCTATCAATGTATAAACACATTAAAAAGATCTGTAATGCTGCTTAAATAATGGCAAATATAATATCTGCAGTGGCAGTATCTAAACCACCACCACTTTTATACTTTTGTGTTCTTCTTGTACAAGACTAGAGATATTACTCAGAATCGAGTCTTTGAATTGCCTGCAAAAGTTATTTGCTTTCACTAGTCCAGTAAATTAATTTAATATGACTTATCTATTGGGAATCAGTTACTTCTTTAAGAAAGGCTTGAAACACCTTGTCCTGTAATCACATCGTAGAAGAGACTGTTCAGCTTAGTCTCTTTTCTTACTTGACTATGCTAGAGATTGTGACATAGGTTGTAATTTTCTTAGATAACACAAATAATCTCTGATAACCTGTCTAATTCTTCTTAATTTGTTGTAATTTGCTTCACATACCTGAATAAACTAAGTAGTCTATTCCCAGAAACAGAATTTGAGTATGTCTTTGTATTCTAGTAAATGGACTGTAGGGGGAAAAAAAAACCAACAAATCATTAAAAAATAAAAAAAAACCAAAAACAACAGAACAAAACAAAGCAAAACAAAACTAAAAAGAGTCACAGAAGAATGGCTGAAGTGGGAGAGGACCTCTGAGGATTATATGATCACAACATCCCCTATTGCAGCAATATGCAACTACTATATCTTCCCTACAACTTGATTTTTAAATAAAATTTGATCACTGTCCAACGATGCAATTCTGAAAACAGTTCTAAATAAAATGGAGGACCAAGTTTTTTGTTCATGCTCAGAGTCCTGAAGCCACATCCAGCTTCTTACAAAATGTATATTATCTTTCTCAAATCAAGATTAATAAAGTGATTATGAAGTTCTGAGGTGTCTTCTGTGCTGCCCTTAAAAGTTGCTGATAACTTTCAGACATGTCCATCTTCTGATACAAAATTGAGGATTATGTAACTTATGATAAATTCATATCTTTTTTGTATCTTTTTCTTTCTTCTCAGGAGCTTCTGAGGTTGAGTTGTGGGTAAACTGCACTGATTGCAGCTTCAGTAATCCATCTTTGTCCACCCCTGCCAGCTCGATAAGTCAAATTCCTTTTGCCTTTCCTTTTGTTGAGGTTAGGAATCAGTTATTGTAAAGTCTTTAAAAAAATACTATTTTTTAGCCTGTGAATGACAGATTTTTCACAGGGATTTGTGTTTTAACTTCCTTCATGCTTTCCTGAAACTAATTTTTCTCAGTTTGGTGTTTTCAAATTACCTCTCTTCTAGTTCCTATGGTGTCCTTCTATTTTGCTGATGTGCTGAGCTGCACAATTTAGATTTTTTTGGTTTTGTTTTTATTTTTCAAAACTTCAAAGACAGGAATAAACTCCTCTAGTTGAAGAAGTCTACATAAGGCAATAAACTGAACCCTAGATGTGCTTCATTCATAACTCTGGCACTTGGAATATTAAACCAAGATATGTAAATTGGCTGCAGTAATTTTGACATAACGTCAGTATAAGAATGAACAACGTTATTCCTTAAGTTTGTTCTACAGATCTCTGTTTCAGGAATTGAAATTTTTGCTAGGGAACTAGAAATGTAATGGTGCCAGTTAGTCAAGATAGAAATGCTGAAATTCAAACAAGGGACCATCAAGGACTGCTATGTTTATTACAAGATATTTATTTAGTGATGCAATATTTTCTTCCTAGTCATGTACTGCTAGATATATAATATAAAATACAGAAAAATATATTTATTATTGTCTTTTATAGTAAATTTATCAAGTAGAAACTGCACAGAAGTGCCATTCATTATGAAAACTGAGAATAAGTATTAAAAAAAAAAATCTAAAGTTCTAGAGTTTAGATCAAAAATTGTTAAAAATGTAAAGGTGACCTAGAAGAGAAATTAGGAATTACCTTTATATAGCTTCATTAATTAATTTGCAAGTAAATAGTCAGTAGGCTGCCAGGATTTATTTCTGGAACAGGAAGCAGCAAAGAGTGAAAATCATTTTTTTATCTTTCCTCGTCCAGAATTTTTCTTCACAGAAGCCCTGTGAGACATATATGTAAATAAGAACGTAGATTGAAACCATCTGCATAAGAAAATATCTCAATGTTTTCAATGGATTTATACAGACTTTTATGTTTATAGTTAAATGTGTGCCTATGTCCTGAGCTGGACTAGGTAAGATATAAAATACATGATAAAATATAAAAAAGCTTTCTCAGCATTATCAATTGAACAATATATTACATGAAACTTTTCCAACACTACATTCTGGATCCCTGTCGCAGGAAGTAATGAGGAGGAATAAACTGACAAACTTCCCTAACCAGCTGTAGCTCACAGTGCAATTATGTATTTATCCATTTTACAGATGAAATTTGGCTTTGATGAAAATCAGAGCATTCAAGCTGAAAATTAACATTTCTTTTTATTTTTTTTCTTTTCATTAAATTAACACACATACAAAGGCACCCATCATTAGTCCTGAGCATTCTGAGAGACATTGCAACGGAAGTCCAAAAGGGGGTACCAAGCATCAAAGTGCCATACAGTAGACCAAAAAACAGTTATAAAAATAAATGTCTCTAAACACTCATGTCTTTACTATGTAAAATAACCAACAGATTGACTTTGCAGTGTATCTTTAATGTCAGCAGATCTATGCTGTTTCAAATCAAATAGGCTAAATAGTCATATTCATTTAAATCAAGTGTATTGCATGTTGACTGCATTCTTTAACTTCAGTTATTTAAATAATATGATCAGGCAATGTTTCAAGGAAGGATGTCCTATGTCATTTGAAAGTTCACAAGTAAAAATGTGTTGCTAATTATGTCTATATTTAGAAAGAATTAATCTTATTTGGTTTTAGAAATTTATGGATAAGCTTCTAAGCCTAATCTCATCATACTTATGTAGAAAGAAATGGACAAGTTCAGAAGGCACTGAAGTAAAAAATAGTAATATTTGAGGATGGGTTCATTTATAACCTCAAACCTCTAGCAAAAGATTCTCTACTAGATATATTTTGCAGTCAATGGAGAGCGAGCAAGTCACCTCCAGAGAAGGATTCATCTTTAACAAACTACAAATTTATTTTTTAATAAATACTGTACCTTTTATTCCATAGAACATGAAACAGCTATGTTCATAGTATCATAGAATCTTTTGGGTTGCAAGTGACCATAGACATCATTCTGCATTATTGAACTGTTTCCCCATGTAAAAAAAAACCGCAATCATCTAACTTCAAGGTGACAGAAAAAGGAAAAAAGAAAAAGAAAAAGAAAAAGAAAAGGAAAAAGAAAAATAAAAGGAAAAGAAAAAGAAAAAAGCCTGTTCTAGGTGGTAAACCCAAGCAATTCCTTTCTCTCACACTCTTCATTTTTAGTTTTACACATTAAATAGGCATTTCCTTTCTTTTCCTATGTGCTGTTAGTATCTCTTTTTGTCTTGCATATATTTTGCACTGCCATTAATTTTTATTTCTCATACTTTTGCTAATGTTTACGCTTGTCATGCCTTGGGATAAATCCATACTAATTACAGAGTTAAGAATACAGAAACAAATATTTCTATCTGTATGTTTCCAGTCTCTTTGGATGAAATCCTGTCCCACTTAGGACTAAAAGAGAGTCTCAGCTCTGATATCTGTGAGGCCAGAAGGTTCACTGAGTTTTGTCTGATACAAGAGTACAAGGGTAAGTTCTAAAAAATCATCTGAAAAATAAAAATTCTCTCATTTTTATTAAAGATCTGCAATTTCTTGTTAGGAAACAAGCCTAAATGTCAGACTTCTCCATCAGGGATCCAGAAATAAAGCCAGTCCATATCAAGGAAGTAGTACTTCTGGCCCTTACTTGATTTAAACTAAGAAAAATGAATGTAAACATTGAATTAAGGAAAAGGTATATTCAATAAACTTGAATATATTGAAGCTTGTGAATTAAATATAATCATTGATTAAAAATATAAAATGGGTCAGGAATAATTAACTAGAGAAGATAAACTCATGCTTAATATTTTTTTCCTTCACAAGATGAGGTTTTCTTTTAATAAAATACACTTATTAGAATATGCTTTCCAAACAACAGCAACTAAACCTGATTTTATTGTTTTAAACAACACACAAATGAAACTATAATATACTGAGTAAAATACCATTTATGGAATGATATATTGAACTATGTATTTTATTTAAATATATTTTTTAATTACACTTTAATTCATCATATCAGAATCCCCCATTAGTAGTTGCCTCTATCTGTGATAGGTCATATTAACTCTTTAAATTCAAATTCTTTTCATATTTGGTGTGTTAAGAAGCAGAAATGCAAGTTTGAATGTTAATGCTTCTTCCTATTTATAATTATTCAATGAACATGTCTTGCTAATCATCAGACTTATCCTTCAGACCCTATGAGAGTGCATTTCTTTCTCTAAAACTAATGAAGTTGTTAAAATTTTTTAATGTTGATAAAGGATAGGGTCAGAATCAGGCCTCTGAGTGCTCCACTGCTGTTCATTGGTAATTCAACCTCTTCCTTAACCTCTTATTGAAAGGTAGATGGGACATGGACTGCAGAGCATCTGCCACCATGTGCCTATATAGATGGTGGTTTACGAAATGTAAAGAGAAAATATCCATATCCAGAATGGATGATAGAAAGGAATAAAGAAATTGCAATCTTTTTGCAGTTTGAAACTTTTTGCAGTTTCATGTTATCAGGACACTTGGGTGTTATGCTACAAAAAGGCACAGGCCAGCAGCAAATGGTTTCTCTATCCTGAACTCCATATATAACATTTTATTATTTCAAAACAAAAGTATGGGAAGTCTTTATATCTAGGTCCTAGGGCTATGCTTACATAACGACTTTGTTATTTGCTTTGAAGGGAAATACAATTCCCCAATCATCTGCAACTTTACATTTCCAAGTCTGGAATTCCAATCCTAATAAATGTTCATAACATTTATATTGAGCTATAATTTACATTATAGATGTTAGTCAAGTGTGTGAGCATGGTCACCTAGCGCTATTTTATATATTTATATTTCTGAACTTCTGTATGGGGCCAGCAACTGTGATATGGAACCAGTAGAAGATAGATGTTTTTCAAGAGGAGCAGCTAAAGGCCAGCCGCAACACCCTAGGACATCTAAAGCTGCCCAACTGTTTTTAGGTAATTTAATTTCTCATTATAGAATTAATTATGAAGGCTATCAGAGTAATGGAACAATAACTGCCACAATATCAGCCAATATTACAATGAAGTCACAAGAAAGACCTTATATTAGAGTCTTCCCGAATTTTGCTTCACTACCCTACAAAAGATAAAATAAATTATACTTTCCGTACTT
>NW_010206542.1:62624-99789 GCF_000695765.1 Mesitornis unicolor
ACAACCTTTACACACTTAGTTTTTGTAGTCAAAAAATAGCAGCCCTAAGGAAAAGAGGCTTAATTTACAGTCCAAGACATAAAGCAAGCATGAGCTAATATGGTCCTACTCCTCCTCCTCTCAAAAACCCAGAATAAGTGTATTAATGATCTGACTGCAAAACACATTTCTTAATATTGTTCTGCAACTTTTATTGATTATTGAAAGTCATGTACTGCTAAAACACCATTTCTGAATTGCCAAGATTAGGTTTATGCTGCACTGATGTTTTAGTTTGATTGTCTAAATATTTTACAAGTTTGAGGTTTACGTTTTAATTTATTCTAGATAGCTTCATGACAAAGCAACTAAATCCTTAAGAGTTTGCTTACTGGAATGATTTGGTTGTAATTTTAATAGGATTGTGCAAATTGACAGCCTAATATAGAACCTTCCCTGTAAGTGGTGTGCCTCTAGAATTTAGCCCATCTTAGACATAGTAAGACAGACATAATGAGCATCTGAAGTGCGATTATACTGAATAAGAAAAAGTATGCTAATATACTGGTAAGTATGGCTGTATGCTTCAGCTAGTGTAAATCTATGAAGCCCATTTAAGTTAGTGGATCCTTATCTATCTACTTTAGCTAAAACCCTGGCCCTGCATTTTCTTCTCAACAGGCCTGAACACCACCATTGTTTTTATTTTCTTATGAAATTCTATATTATAATAAAGTACTTAGGTATGTTTAGCCAATCAATTTGCTGGGTAAATGGAACAGTCTTAATGCCGTAATTGTTCAATTAGAGTCATTTGGTCTGTGTAGAACTAGCCACTCTTAGATTAGCAGATTGATAAGGATACAAAGAGAAGGCCAAAACATTTTTTTAAACTGAAACTTTATTTCATTATCATGTAATTGGGTTAGGTTTTATTTTGTTATTCCATATTTCAGTGGGTATGATAAATATGAGGTGCCCTGAGGGTGATGCTCGTGCTATGATTTGCCTTGTCCAGGGTTTATCTGAGATAACTTTACTGTCCCATGATTTAGTTTTGGAGCGCAGTATTTGGAACAGCCCAAATATTTAAGTAACCATGGAATTACATACATTGTGCTTTATCTATGTAATTTTAACAATTACACGTTCATCTGACACAAGTTTTGGTGCATTGTCATTGCTAATTTCAGGAGAAAATGTAAGTGCATTTCCACTGCACCAGCATGCAGTCTCTCACAGGACACAGTACTCAATAACCTCCTTCATCATGAGTCCTTCCCATGGGCTGCAGTCCTTCATGAACTGCACCAGCCTGAGTCCGTTCCACGTGTCCTTCCCACAGGGAGCAGTTCTTCATGAACAGACTACTCCAATGTGGGTCACCTATGACATCACAGGTCCTGCCAGGAGTGGGTTCCAGCATGGGCTCTCGATGAGGTCACAGCCTCCTTTGGGCACATCCACCTACTCTAGCATGGGGTCCTCTGCAGGCTGGAGGTGGATCTCTGCTCCACTGTGGACCATCATGGGCTACAGGGGAACAACCTGCTTCACCATGGTCTTCACTACAGGCTGCAGGGGAATCTCTGCTCCAGCATCTGAAGTGCCTCCTTCCCCTCCATCTTCACTGACCTTGATGTTTGCAGAGTTGTTTCTCTCACATATTCTCACTTTTCTCTTCTGGCTGCTGTTCTGCAGCAGGTTGGGGTTTTTTTCCCCTTTCTTAACTACGTTATCACAGAGGTGCTACCATTGTCACTGACTGGCTTGGCCTTAAAAAAAAATCTGTCTGGGAGCTGGCTGACCGTAGCTCTATCAATTATAGGGGAAGCTTCTAGCAGATTCTCACAGAAGGCAGCCCTACAACTCCCCCCACTACCAAAGCCTTGCCACACAAACCTAATATAACTTGCTCCACTGAATCCATTGTGTTATAGATCCTCTTGTGTTCCCCTTTAAGTGATTTCTTTTCCAACTGAAAAGTCTCAGTCTGTTCACTATCTTCTCACACAGAAGAGAATACATAAGCCTGTTTATCCTTTTTATCTTCTGAATCAATCTTTAGTTCTGCATCTGTAGATGCACATACTCATGAACACATCACAGCACATAATGTTAAGCTGCATATGTAGAAATGTTTCCTGCCATAGTAGAAAAGCAGTGTACCAGTGGCAACATAAATGAACATTCTAATTTATATATCATACTTCAATTTATAGCTCTGTAAAAGAAAAAAACTAAAGTAAGAAATCACATTCTGTGTCTTTAGGTGATCAGAGAAGGGTTTAAAAAACCACTCTAACATTAATTACTATAATGTACAGTGTTTTTAGCACAAGGAATCTAGTTTTTTCTTTTCTTTGATAAGGCTAATTCTAGCATTAGAAATAGGAAAATGCTGCATATCATGGAGAAATGTCTAATCAAGCTTAGAAGCAAACAAATAAGTATATGTCTTTGTTATAGTTAATATCTGCTTATTAGCAGGAGTTTATGCCAAATTTCAATTACATTTTTGTATGGTTTCTACCAAACAGAAGTTCTGAAGAACACTGAGTCTTACTTGGTGCATTTTTAGTATCATTCTCTCTCTTCCCTCTCAGTGTGGATTCAACTACACAAGCAATATTTCAGCTCTTTATTTTATGCTCAGGGTTGTTAAGTTTTTACGTTGCTGTTTAAATTCAGGGATATAAGTAATGCTATGCCATTTTACTGCTCCTACACTGGCCTGGAAAGCACTGCTAGTGTAGAAACAATTTACTTTCTGAATTTATAAAGTGATTTAATACAATTATCAGGTTTAATAACTTCATGGAGGCTGATTGTGCTTCAAACATGTCAAGTGTTTACATTTTTATCATTAAAAGAAAACTGGTTCTGTACAAGGAGTCTTTGCAGAGTATATTTAGCTGTCTTAGCAGCTAAATGCAATATTGGTGCAATTATTCCATTTAGGGTAAGACTTCATGACAATAAAGGTTCCAGTGTAGAAATTATTCTATTAATATTAATGTAATCTATGCTCATGTGATTCCTTCCTATCACTAATGCTGCTTTAAAGTAGTTCAACTTCCTGATACGGATGAATCCATTTCTTTCCTTCAGGTCAAAGTTTAATGCATTCTACCAAGGTTTCTTGAAAAACCTGGGACTGCAGTAAATTCTAACATTCAAAAGTACAAATCAAAGATATATACATTTAAAAAAATTAAAATATTGTATTACACAAAACAAAATGAGGCCGCAAATAGCTTTTAAGTTCCTTTGCTCTTTACCATTCAAGAAATAAAGACTGTATAAAGCATCAAAATGGGAAAAAAACAGAGATCAAAGGCAGTGGCTGGCACTTATTCAATGCCCAGTAATTCCGCTAAAATTAGGTGGAATTTAGATTTTATTTGATGTTAGGAAAAATTGCGGAGAAGGTGTTTTTTGCTTTGTTTCAATTTTAAAAAACCCTACACTTTGAACAACTTTGCAGACAAGTCAAATCTAAGATGATATTTTTATCTTACAGTAAATTATTTGATATAGCAAGTTTGCATTATAGGGCTAGGAGACACAGTAAGAGTGTGAAGTTGACTGCTATGACTAATTCTAACAGCATAGAAAATAGCAGACTGATGGGTCCAGGAGAAAGAATACATAATTGAGCATGGAGGATATAAATCACAAAATCACAGAGAGGTAGGGCTGGAAGAGACCTCTGGAGATCATCTAATCCAACCTCTCTGCTGGATCTCTATTGCTACTTCTGACTAGTGACAAAAAGAATATATTTTTTGTTGGTTTTCTGTCTGCTATGGCTTACTAAGCATGCAAATAAGCCCAGAGTCCTCAAACAGAATTTAAAGTTTAGAGCAACTTGAAAATGGGAATCATCAATATTAAGCAAAGGAAGAAAGTTCTCCAAAATATGTCTTCATTACTGCCAACATCACCTGGCTGAGCTTTAGCTTACATTGGCTAGACATTAAAAAAAGCAACTAACAATAAGAATTGTAGGACAGCGAGCTTCAAACAGCAGGTTTAGTGGCACAGAAACAATGATATAGGAAAATCATCTGGCTTTATCTGAAAAGAAGACGTGAACATTTTCCTGATCTTCTTGCCTTAAAAAAGTGTTGGAGACAAAAAAGGCCATGATGACAATGATATGTTTTGGACTGTTGGGAACCAGGACTACTGAACTGAATTAAACTGAATAGGATGGAAACTTCTTCAGTCAAGGAAGCATTCAGCCTAAAGTTTTTATCTTTTTTTTTGTGTGGTAGTAAACCTGAAATCATTGTTCATATTTCAACATGTTTACTCTGTGTCTCCTGGGTACACTATTGCATGGAAAACATTTGCTGTATCAGATTTTTCAAAGGTCAATAACTCCCAGTGTATTCTGCCCTTGGGACTTGTGTGCATAGATTCTGATGCTGAAAATTTTCATTGTATTGTCTTGCTTAAAGTGCTGTAAGAGCTGTATTAGTTTATTTTCTTTATCTCTAATGTCATATATTCTGAAGATAAATCATGCTAAATAAAGAAAACTATTTAGGATTTTTTATTCAAGCCCAATTAATACAGATCTCTTTAATGTTAGAACTATTAAGACCATTAAATTTCCATATTAGCTCTAGGAATCTTTCAATTATAAAAGTCAATAAATTATTAAAATAGGTTCTTATTCAGTTGTAAACAAAATGTTTTCTTTGTTTTCAAAACAAACATCTAAAACACTATTATTAAGGACTTCCACAATTTCTAACATTAATATGGTTAATCCTTAATTCCCTATGGAGTTAATTAATAAAAAAATACATTTTGACTAAACTAGGACACTGTGTGCAAAACACTCAGTGGAGATACTGGACTATATCTGCCAGTCCCAGAGTGCACAGCTTGTCAATACTCAGGTGACACAAACTAGTTTCTGAAAAGACAGAGACAAAGGCTATCCTTCCACCTATCCATCAGAGACAGGATAGACTACAATCTTGCTGTACCATTTAATACTAATACTATGAAATTGAGTGTCCATGTCATTCCTCATATCTCTATTCACTTCCTTACAATACAGGCCTTCCCATATAACAAGCCTTCTTTCCCTTAAGAACTTGTCTTCAAACTGTTCCTACATTTTTTCCTTTTATTTGTCCACTTTCCTTGAGATGAACCTGGGTGAAATGTCATATGGGCAGTCCTTGAAATACAACTGGAGTTCTATGTTTCTTGGGAAGAAGCAGCAAGATGAGAAGTCCATTTGGACAAGGACATTTTGGGAAGAACAAAACTTGGAATTGGCTTCAGATTGTAGTATGAAAAAATGTCTGTAACATTAGCAAAACAAAGCTAAATAATTTTGGCTGAGAAATACAAGTCTTTCAAATTCATTAGTACCATTAAAAGATAAGCAAAGATGAAAATTTTAAATTACTGAAGCTACGTCTCCCTTAGCAGGCTGTGCAGTGCATAGACAAGACCTGTAGTGAAACCCTGTAGAGAAACAGTGCTGAGGACTCAGTGTGCAATCTGTATGTGTTTTGGGCCAGTGGGGAGAGGGCATTAGCTATAGTCTGAATGCCTTTTAATGGTTGTAGGATTCTGCATGTGCTCCTGGTGTGTGTCTTTTGATGTAGTTTCATCAGAAAGCCCTCCAGTTCATGTACTCAAATTCCTCTCTACAATAACACTGAAAGTATACAAAAAATTGGAACAACCAGGACATTTGTTTCTCAGATGAACTCCTAAACCAAAATAATGCATTAATATAAACAACCCATGCAATAAATAGAGGGTAGCTCCTCCATAAAGGGAATACTGTCAGAGCTTAGACTTGGTTCACTTTGTCTTTAAGATGTCCAGAAGTGTCTGGCTGCCTTGAATCTCTTTGATGAAAACATAGACTTTGGGGCAGGGTTCCCACTCTCAGACTTTGCGCAAAAGAAAGCTTCAGAGCTTTTTATATTCAGTGAATAAGGGAAAAGCTTATTGAATAACTGGAGTCCAGGTTACTGCAGGAAATCAGAATAATATTTTTTTCTGTAAGTGCAGAAGAAGCAAAACATTAAAATTAGTGTTGCTCTGATTAAAATTTCCTAAGCATAATTGAACAATGGATTCCACTTCTGGGAACAAATGAAATGAAAACAAGCAATAGGTAAAATATAGAAGAAAAATAAAGAAATCCTTTATCTATTCACTAAATTAAAATGGAATTTTTAAAACCTAATCCTAACAAATCCTAATTTAGTAACTATTTTTGTTCACAAGACCACTGAAGCAAAATGTTTAAATGGTACTGGTGTTACTGGAATTTATATCTAGTTTTTGCTTTTAGATACAATCTTACAAGGTTCTCTGAACAGGAGAAAATTGCTTTAACACTCACTAGCTGGTATATAAACGAACAGTTGGAAGCTCTGGAATTTAAATCCGTATAACTGAATAATTCAGAAATTTGAGACTGACACTAAGATTCTGTCTTGGCCCTAATCATTATGTGTCCAATCTGATACAATCCTTATTGACAGAAGAATCAGCATGTGTTGACGTCATTACAAGACCAGACATTATCTGTTTTGTCATTTATATACCAGATTTCACTTGATATCAGAACCCAAGGGATTAAACTCACCTCATGCAAACAGCAAGTTAGTTATTGCACTCTAAGGTAGTCTTCAAATACTCCTTCTGTATTTGGCAGAGATAAAGATGCATTTCCATGGAGTGGTTCATCACATCCTTGGACAGATGTCTAAGATCATTAAGGTCAACTGCCTTCTGGAAGTGTTATTTTTCTAGTATGAAGGATGCATACAGAAGCCAGTTTTGGCTTACACTGTGAAATCTGAGATATAAAAATGGAGAAGAATACTTCCGATTTTGGGTGCAGGTCTCCGTTTGAGTAATGGCTGTTAAGTTGAATGGGTACACTAGCTCCAAGTCATCCTTAAACTTCATAGAAATTCAGTTACAATCACCATTTTGGGTCCATTTTCACCTTAAACAGCTCTGCTTTCAGTAGTGAAGTGCATAATCTTGGTTCTGGTTTTACCTGCTCTTCTTTTCCTCATGCTCTTCTGTCTTTACTGAGAGGGAATGGGAGGGTGTGGGAGAAGCAAATCACATTCTAAAATTATGCTTTGTTTCTTTAAGCTATTGTTTTTTTATGACTAGTTTAATCATGCACAACATATACCGTTCATTACACTGAACATTGTTAGTAGTAGATGTCTCTGAGCACAATAATGCCTAATTTGCATTAATCTTGCTTTGCTCAATTCTTTTATGGTGATACAAACATATGCCACAAATTACTCTCCATTTTTTAAACCACGATAAATATATGAGCTACACTTCCATATTAAACAGCACTTAATTTACCGAACTCCTTTAAAGTAACTAAAAACATTATATTGTTTCCATTTCTGCAAGAAAATACAGAACCAAAATGTCTCAAGATAGGTAACAAAACAGTGACTCCATAATGATGCAAACAGGTAAATGAGCATAAACAAGATTCCCCAAACCACAGATAAATAAACATGTATACTGCAATCATGAGCTTTTACATTTTTTACCTTCACACTACTCTACTTTCCTACAGGCACTGTTTTTTGCAGGTGCAGCCCAGATAGTTTCATTTATTATGTTAGGGTTTCCAGAAAAACGATATTAGCTAAATATAGCTATCATATCGCTACTGCTGAAAGTGGTAACCACTCTGTTTTCCATTTAAATTCTCAAATATACACTACTACTTTATCATTCATTGCAATTATTAAGCTTCTACTGTAAGTAGAAACTTCTGGGTTTTCTTTAGAGAAGTCTACATTCTTTCAACTTATTTAAGAGGTGCTGGCACTGTATGACTTCTATGTCTTAGTCCAGGAGCTATAGAGTTTGTGCAAAAAGAAGAGATCCACTTCAATGTCATACTGTCTGAGGCAATGTAAACTCTCTCTTGAAAATCCCAAAAGGAGGCTACCCAACACTGACTTGTTTACTCAAAGCAAGGAAATGGGGCACTCTCAAGCTCTCAGGTCGCCTAGATTCCCTTTCTTATCCCATAATAATGGTATTCACTTTGTCCTGTGATTTGAATGAAGTACTGAAACAGACCTGGAATAAAAAATATTAGCACAGAGGATCTTACAGTAAACATTATGACCATTAGGTCAAATAGCTATGTTCTATCTTAATTTTACTCCTATTTTGATCCAGTAGATGCAGAATTTCATCTTATGCAGTGGCATATTACTAACAAAAAAAAAGAAACTGAGAATATGGTGGCTGGATCATTCGGAGGATAAGTAATTGGCTGGATGGTTGCATCCAGAGTAGTGGTCAATGGCTCCATGTCAAGGTGGAGATGGGTGACAAATGATGTCCCTTAGGTGTCAGGGAGCATGCCTCCCCTGTGCAATTGTCTCTGAACTCATGCCAGGCTACCTGCCTCCAGACTTGCATGTAACACAGTTGTTTCAATGCTGATGCTGGAATGCCAGCTTGCTAGCTATGCATGGTACCTTCCTGTCACAGAGATAGCAAGTCAAAACCTTATCTGGGCTGTGTACTCAGACCTTTACATGGATCCCAAACATCCACCATCAACATCTGTATAAATGACTTTGAATCTTTCCATAGTCAATGATATCTAAATAGGAAAACTGCAAACCACAGCACAATTACTACTAGGGCAATTGCTAAAAGGTGAAGGGCGCTATTCTGCACACTGTCCTCTTCTTCCCGTCCTATACTGCTTCTTGAGAAGAATTTTATCCATGAAAACTGTCAGAATTCCAAACTGGAACAGCTTTCAGAGGAGATTAACCTTTTCCATGGCACAGCAATTTTCCCTCCTGAGGAAAGCCATATTATTTCAGTCTAGAGAAGGTGTCTATTACTTTAGAATTTAAGAACCCACATGTTTCTTCTTGGAGAGAGAAGCAATTACTTTAACTGCTGTGCTCAGCATGAAAATGTTTTGGGAAAAACTGCCTCTCTTAATCATATTTTGACATCTATTTTTAAAATGCAGCTAAATATATGAAAAAATAAAATCTAAGTTAAAAAATATGCACTTATAATAACTATCATGAAACTGTAAAATACAACTTATACATTATTAATATTTTGCTGTGTAGAAGTACATTTTAATGTAGTATTCTACATTAACCTTTGAGGGACTTTTCTCATTTAAAAACAGTTTTGATGGAAGATATTCTCATAAGCAAAACCATATTTTGCATACATATATAGGTAAATATGGACCTTGATTCATTAACTGTTTCAAAAGAAATGTATAGTTTTTGCAGCTACATGAGGGGGACTCCTCAGTGTTTTTCTACAACTGACAAAGAGGATTCACCCCACAAACTTAATATACTACTGTGAATAAAGTATTTGATTGCCACAAGATGCTTTCAATTATCAGGCAATATATTTTAATTGTGGTGGGTTTTTTTTCCTTTTGTTTCTTCTGCCAGATAAAGTGGATGAAAACACTGAAGCAAAATAGCCCTTAAATTTCTGCTACATCCTCCCATCTCCCTTATAGAAAGGAAAGGATAACAAAATTATATAGCTGCAAAAAGCCAGCTCAAAGGCTTTCGCTTTTGTGTTGACCACAGAGGTATAGCATAGATGGTGTACAGCATGTGTACTGTGACAAGGCTCATACCCACCCATGTGCCTTCCCAGTCCCTCTTCCTGCTAAAAGTCTCACTGCACCTTCAGGGGCTGGTGCAGCACCTCACAAGCACAATTTCCCCAGGCAGAGAGAACCGTCTATTTTAAATCATTGGCCACCTTGCCCAGCTACAGCACCACTGAGAGGAATGCCTGTGAGAGAGACGTTTAATATATCACAATATATCTTAATGCTCAGCCAGCTATCAGCATGACACCTTCCTAAGTGTCTTAGAAATCTACTGTTCAGACAGTTCATTAGCCTTTCTCCTGCCCTTCCTTCTCTTTCTTATCCCCTCATTTCCATGGAGAAAATTGATAGACACTAGGAGATACAGAACAGTCCAGGACCATGTGTAAAGTAATTTTTGGTGTCAGGACTGTAGTGTTCATCCCCCTCTTCTCTGGTTCCCAGCCAACCTCATCCCAGTGGAGTTTCCCTTTCAGAGAGCTTCCACTGTGGATGTTTTCCACAGTCACAACTGCTGAAAAAACACTGGATAACCCCAACCTGTATTATCTTTTCAGAGGAATCACTTAATTAAAGAGGATGGAAAAGGGGATGGGACTAATGACTTGAATATTTTTTTCTACAGTACAGCTTGCTGGAGCCTGTGAGTGAATTAGTGTCATTCAGTCTCTAAGTGATTAACTCAGGAATTTTCATGAGCAGTAAATTCACTGTGAAAATTAGGCCAAAAGTTAAAAAACACATTGTAATCATCATCAAGTAGAAAAAAATCATTCATAATACAAAATTTATGGCCAAATAAACATTATAAAAAGAAACACTGGAAAACACATTAATTTGAGGGCACCTTCCTCCTTCCCTGTTCTATTCAAAGAGAGTAATAGGGAGATTAAATCAGTAGGAGAGTTATAAATGTCATACTTGCAATTTTTTTTAGTGCTATTGAAAGAAGACATCTGAAAACAAACAATCTACAGGCAAGGAAAGGCTTGATCTGTATCAGTGATGAGGAAACAGGCCAAACAACTACAGAAGAATTTGCAAAGCACAGTTGTTGGGCAATCCAGTAGAAACAGCTTTACTGGGGTTTCTAAGAACTCTTTGAAGCTCCATTCTACCCCTCCCTAAATTGTTTCCGTAGTGTTAAAGTAAAGCTTGTATGACGACAAGGTAATTCAACTGCAAACTGTGCAGTGTGTTGCCACCTCTATAAGTTTCATTTGATATCAACTTGGAAATGACAGTATGTGACCTGTGGATAAAAACAGCAAATTGCATTTTTTTTAAGAACATGAGAACAGTGCATGTCTCCAAACCTTGAGGTGATTTAAAATACTGAGTAAACTTCCTCAGCTCCTTAGTAACTGATGGTTTATTAGTGACTTGGATTAAAAATCAACTTCTGCAATCCAGATCTTTCATAGATATTTAATCTAATAGAAAGAGATTTGTTGTCTTGTTTGTAACTCATATCACAAATTACACTTCTACAAAGACAAGCTGGTTCTGAGTTTTGCACAATATAAATGACAGTACATTTTTATGAAAATAAAATGACTTCCGTTTTGTTCTTAAAACACTCATCAGGGTTTAGGAACAATGGTAAAGGTTTTGTAAGCAAATATTATCAAAGGAGAGGCTTCTTACCTGGCTAACAATTTAAGTCTTGTCTCCTAATCCTGCCTCTGCCTCTACATTTATTTCTAACTTGGAAAACTAATCTGACATTTGAGTCCATACAATGGAAATAATACAGTCTAATCATCTACTGCAAAGAGAATTCTTGGGCATCTTTATTTAACACCACCACGCTGCTTTGAAAATACTGTGAGTTATAAAACTGCTAAATAGTTTTATTACAATTGTGTTCCCACAAATGGCTAAGCTCCCATAAATGATCATAGATGTTATGTAAGTCAGAGAGCTGCCATCAGTATTGTCTCTTACAAATCCAGGTTGCCAATTTATTTTTATTTTTATTTTAACCTGTTTCTTCACTGTAGATCTACAATAGCAAGGCTCAATATACCCATCAAACATAACACTTTTATTCAAAGATTTCCTCTAAGAAAAAGAAACTATTTTTTTTCAATCTAATAATAGTAAAGAGGCTGAATTATATTATTTAATGAAGATAAAACTGCATTTTTGCATGGCTAAGAAAAAGCTGAACTTCAGACAGCACTTAATCTTGCTTCATTATGTTTTGCTTTCCTATATAAAAAATGAAAGAAGGTATTATATTGACAAAGCTATTAAAAGTAGTCTATTCAGAGAAATCTGGACTATAGAATGGTAGCTTAGGAAAAATGATTGTCAGCTCCAATATTAATGAAACAAATCCAGAATTTCAAATCCTTCTGTCTGGCAGCCACTTTATTAAAAATTCAGCTGTTGGCTGAGTTCAGAAGTGATCATGATCCTCCCAGAGCTTTTACCCTGCAGGTTAACAAGGCTGCAAGCATTAAGACCTGGTTCAGCAAAGCACTTCACCAGTCTGCAGGGAAGTGGAGGTAATAGATCACATATGGTTCAAACATCCCCTAACCCCACTTGCTCGGAGTATATTGATAATAACATCAGTCTTACAAATTAGACATGGAAAAAAAATTGAATTGTGCCACCTGTCTCCCTGGCAATTGTGACTTATCACACTGGGATACTCGTAGCACTATTCATTTTTGTTTAGTGTGTTTCAAGAGATGGAAATGTTCAACTGAATCCCATTTAACACAGTAATCTGTTAAACTGCTTGGAAATTTTGGTGTTTTTTATTCAGATTTTTAACATAGCTTGGCTTTTATATTTTTTTTTATACTGCTCCTATAAATCTGCAAGATGAAGCAATTCAAAATGGTCTTTCTAAATATTTTTAAATACTTAGAAGGTAGTCATAATAAATATAACTCATTTTTCAAACATCACAAGACACGATAATGACTCTAACATAAAGCAAAACACATGCCTCTGGTGATATATAACATGTAAAATATAATCGTATATGAAAAGAATTACACGCTTAATATAAATCAAATTAATCACCTTTATCAATACTTTCCGCACCTACCCAAAGGAAACTATAGGAAAGCAGGAAGATTTTTTAACAATTTTTTTATATGTTTCTTTTCTGGATATAAAAACTTTAAATCAAAATAATGTTATATAAAATGTGCTTTTTATTATATTTTATGTTGTATTTTCTAGAATTTTATATAAGCATGTCTTAATGTATTTATAGAATACTCTAATGCAAAATGACTGTATAAATGTGTAAAACTAGTATGAATAAGTTATGTAATTCAAGAAAAATTACCATAGAGGGATAATTACACCTTCAGTCACTCTAAACTATTTGTATCTTTTCTTTGAGCACTCTTCTGTCTGTCTGTTAATATTTTCTTTGTAATGGTCTCCTCAAAATCATATGTAATTTCCCAAAGACAGTCACACTTCTATCACACACCAAAGCTTTTATCATCCTGCCATAAGTACTGATGTTTTCTTGCATGTATGACTCTAAAATCAGCTGATTTCTTCACACCACATGGATATAGAAAACGTGTGTAAATTACTTTCTTCTTATATCTATGGTCATTTTCAGAATTACTGCTGTCCAATTTGCTGTTTCTCTTGAATGTCTGTGATACTGATTTTTGCGTCTTTTTACTTCACAACTTTTTTTAGTATGTACGTTTCACTCTTGTTCATTTTTATAACAATTCACTTTTTTATTATTTACTTCTGAAAGGCTTCAGCCAAGATCAGTGACCTGCTGTGTCAGGCATTGTGCAAAGCATACAGGTATTTTCTGGTCCCAGTTCTAAGATGATTAAGTCTACTCGTATTACTTCCCTGTCCTCCAAGCATCTCTTTAGCATTATCAGTGAATGTAATTAATGCTATTTACTTCTCTCCTGGGTTAGTAAAGATATTAATCCCTGACTTAATACAGATCCTTGCAGCACCATGCTACACACCTCTTCCCATCTGGATATATTGCTGACATTATTCTTTGTTTATGCTCTTTCATCCTCTTGCAAACTTTCAATGAGACAGTGTTCCTATCAAATGCAATTTTAATTAATGTTGACAAAGATTTTAACATTTATTGCAAACCAAATATATTGCAGCTATTTTTTTTTCATGTCTCCATTTTATTTTGTAGTTCTAGTTAAAAAATAAATCAGATTTATCTTCTACCCCTTTGTTCTTTCTGCATCTATTCTGCCTCTTGCTGCTAGGTGCATTAGCCTATAGATATTCATAGTCTTTTCTCTCGCTCTGAGCTTTACTATTTGAGGGAGAACAAGGACAAAGCAGAACAAGACAGTGAGCAGGATGGCCCCAATCCAGCAAAGCAATGAAACACATGGCCATCTTTAAACACAGACATAATCTCACTGGAGTCAATAGAAATACTTGCAAGTTTGAAAGTAGTATCTACCAGCTCAAGGCTGCTGTGCTTAATATATAAAAGGATCGTGTGCTAATCGTCTCATATTTCCTTTTGTATTTAACAATAGTTTCACACTAACCTTTCAATTCCCCCCCTCTTCCTTCATTCTTTCTTGTATCTGAAGCAGTGATACAATACATTTTTGAGGTAACATGCATCAACACAGTAAGATGCAAAATATTCAGATTTTCTGAACTATATACTTCCATATTTCTCCCATTATTCCTTAAGCTGCTCCTCATTCAGAATGAAAATATTTTAACATTGTATTCTTATCACCTATTTATAAAGTTAGCTTATTAGTATTATTTATTTATTCACTAAAATATATTCAGTATCTCAGTCACTTTTGAAACATCATTAATTTCACCCCACCTCAGGACATACTTGATTTCTTCAGTAGCAAATACAATTTTGCTTTGTACCCAGCAGCATAATGGTTCTTGTTGACAAATGTTAATCATTCGTGTGGGTTTTCTGTTCCCGACATTTTTGGCTCTGAACTTATAATCAAAGCAAAAAGTGGGGGGGAGGAGAGGGGAGGGAACTTTTCCCCAAATAGTCGAACAGCTTTATTTATGACTGTCATGGGAAGCTAGCAGTAGAAAAGAAAGCAAGTTAGCCTCGTTAGCCTGAGGGAAAGGATTTCTAAGGATGTACTCTCATATCCAGCTGGGACTGGTCTCTTCTTTAGCTCAATGGATAAAAATAAAAAAGAGAAAACAACCCCATGGCCTCACATCCCCAGAAGATACAATGGGATTTTAGCACTCAGAGGGAATCTCTCCCCACCACAATTGAAACACTGCTTAACTAGCCTTAAATCAGACTATCTAATCAACTGAAATCCAATGAAAAATAGCTTCTGTTGTGCTTTAGAAGCAGAGTGTGGATGAGGAGATTAGCCAGGGTGAGATTAATCACTTCAGAGAAGAGAACTTTAACTACTTTTTAATAACACACAGTTCAATGTGGTTGAGAATATGGAAGCTCAGATAAAGCCTTTTAAAAAGTAAGAGCCATCAAAGCAGTTTGGAAATGTTTAGCTGCTCAGAT
Source organism: Mesitornis unicolor (assembly GCF_000695765.1). NCBI lineage: Eukaryota > Metazoa > Chordata > Aves > Mesitornithiformes > Mesitornithidae > Mesitornis > Mesitornis unicolor. Next base: position 77,777 of record NW_010206542.1, read on the forward strand.
ACAGTAGTGGGCAGAACTCATTTTCATCTGTGCTTGTCTGAGGTGATTCTTTATTATCATTCTATAAGTTTCACACTAGGCAGAAAGAGAAAGAAAGATTCAATAGTTTTTTTTGTCATTAATGGTTGTCATTTTGATTTAAAAAAAAGAAGAAACATTATAGTTTAATGGGTAAATGTAAATGGCCACAACATTGCAGTTTTGTACTTCAAAGAGGAGTAAATTTGTTTTGAAGTTTATTTGGTAGATGAATTGCTGTCAGAGATAAGCAAAAAGTTTTGAACTCCCAAGGGCTCTGATAATGCTTCAGAAAGGAGAAAATCCAAGAATTACCACACTTGTGATCAAACATAATAAAAATTAAGGCTAATAAACAGCTTTTCTAATGTCAGTCTAAAAGGTGAGCCAAGGAGGCTTGTGGAACATAGCATTATCAGTTTGGAATTCACAAAGCTTGTTATATTTGGTTTTTTTAATCTTTTTTTTTAATGAATATTACTTCCACCCCTAAATTAAAAATATTATTCTTGCACAATGGTGCATCTAGATTTAGCTTTTACAATCAAACTCCTATATGTGGGTGAAATTAACAGTTACAGTGGAAAGCTTTCTTCCCCACAGTTCCCTTGATAGGCAGAAGCAGGGTAGTAACTCTCAAAAGATAATTTAAATAACAATCACACCATTGTAAAGGAAAGACATTTCTTATAGACTATTTGATTATCACATTCTATGCTCCTAGGAGGTATAGGACAAAAACAGAAGATAAGATTACTTTTTTATGCTATGAAAAATTTTCCCCCAAACGTCTCTGATTAAAGACATATAAAAGGTATGATTTTACTTTTGAACAATCTAGACATCTCTTCAGTATTAAACACAGATATATGTACATTTTTAAACATTGTATTGCCATTGATGTTTTTTCAGTGTCATAATGTAATTGGAAGATACTGGTGTCTGAGTAAATTTATGCTGATTTGCCTGGCTTGCTCTCCTGGCAGCAAAGTTGTAGATTTTTATATCCTCCTCCCTCACTGAAACATTCTGTCCTGCAAAACTCTCAGATAGAGCAGACTTGTTGGTGCTCACTATTAGCTCAGCACTCGATGCGCATTCAAAGGGGTATGGTTTGTCTGACGTTGCTTTTTAACATCAGGCATATATAACAAGACCGAGCTTATTGTGTGTTTGCTTTGGAAAGAGCGTCACACTGTCAACATGACAAAATCAAGTACAAGACAAGCCAGGACACTGTAAAAATCATTTACCCTCTGCTGCATGTAAAGATAGCTTAAAGCAAGGAATACAAATTTTGACAAGGCATTTAAATAGTCAGAACTAACCATTTTCTGATATCAACCAAGACAGACAGATTTCAATCTAAGGTCCAAGCTGAACAGGAAAAGATAGAGTAGAGCCTGGCTACCTCTGCAGTCTTTCTTACACTGCCAGACACATGCAAAGGAACAGTTGCAAGACAGCATGGGCAGCCCATTGCTGTCCTCTGGCTCAGCCTTGACCGATGGAGCACAGCAACGAAGGATCCTGGCTGTAGCATGGTAGAAACAAGCAAAGCAGCTCCAGAACTTCTCAAACTCCTGCTGATGTTCTCATCAACATCTAAATGGGCTCATCACTTGAATCCTGCATAAATTTTTTTGATGCTTTTAAGTGTAGTACATGCTCTATATCTATCCTCTGCGACAACAGTGGACATCTCATCAGTTATGAATGTCATCTCAGGCAGAATATACAGAAATATAAATTAAATACTAGACAAGGACGACAACTGTATTCTGTTCTCAGTTTTCTGTCACACATACATTCTGAATGTGAAGGTGAACAAGTCATACAGTCTTCCAGTGTCATATTTTTATCTATTAGAATTATTCAACTCAATCAATTGTTTTGAGACACAGATTCACCTCATTTTACTTGAGGCATTCAAGGTATCTATGTTAGATACTGTAGGTTCCACTGACAGCTGATGGAGATAACCCTGTAGAGCTGAGAGAGAAACAGGCAATTCATTCTCATCTTATAATTCAGACCTCAGATTGGCTGAACCACGTTTTAGAAGACTGTCTTCCTCTCTCTCTCCATTAACTACAGAAGACTTGAGTCTACTCATTCAACTTTGGCAACTGAACTAGATATCTAAAATTGGACCAGATTAATTTAGATCACAGTGTTTGCATGTGGGCTACATATTCTAAGTTGAAGGGCTTTTAGATAGAGATATCAATACTTCCAAGGTGACTACAGTGACTTCCAGTGTTAGGAAGTAAATAAAGCTTGTCTTATTTCTATTTGCCCTTCAGACTATGTTTTGAGCTCACTACTGGTCTTTTTCTATATATCTATTTACTCTACCTTGCACAGTCTTTTTTCAGTTAACTACCATTTTATATTGATTCTGCAGTACATGCTCAGTCGTTCAAGTAGACCTTTGGTATTGCTATCACACTCCAAGAGCTCAGAGGGGAAAGAGGTGGTGTTCTACTGCTTCTGAGTAAATCTGTAGCATTTCTAGTGAGCTGGAGAAATACATATGTCAAGACCCACACTTAAGTAAGTAAAGAAGAGGAGGTATTAACTGAAGCCTGATGTACAGACACGCTTTAATAGATTGTTGAGTCTTACACAGAAAGAAGTACATGTCCTACATCTTTGTACATATGACCTCAATACCACTCAAGTTAATAGAATCTTGCCTTCAGTTTCACTGGAAATGGGATCAGGCCCTATGGTGATTAAGCTGCAAGGATATCTCTAGTTTTGGTTGAGGAAAGCAAGCAGTTGATCATCTCAATATTATCCAGACTGAAGTTGTCCCTAAGTCATACACGAGGTTCATACATGACTGATGGTTAGTGTTTATAAATATTGTTTAAATATTCATCCATGAAGTAGTTTCCCTGTGGAAAATTAAACCTTTGCACTGACTTACTTCAATGGGGCTTTTTCTTTGTTCAGTTGTAACTCCTCAAGCATGCAGTTAGGGCACTCCAGCTTTCCATGTGGTCTCCTTTCCCAAGACTGACTGAAACTATGGCACTTAGCACTCAAAACTGGGTACACACAAAACTGAATTCAGTCGTCAATAAAATAATGAACCTGACAATAGCATATGGAAAAATAATAATTGGATTATGAGTTATTTCTTTTACAAAGTGCTCACAAAACAGTCTAAGAATCTAGGCCTACTATTTTATTAAACAAAAGATTTCAAACACTCTTTTTTCTCTTTGTAATGTCAGGTTGATTACTGTTGATTGCCTTGGAAGTTACTCTTGTTTCCTCAGCAAAGAGAACTCAGTGAACATTAGTTACTTTAAAGCAAATTATGAATGAAAGTAATCACAGAAAAAAGTACTTTCTCAGTAAAAAAAAACAACGCCGTTATTCATGTATACATCTCCCTGTGCTCTTCAGATTACTTTATAAATATCACAGCTGAAAAGGACTCTGGAGTTAATGGTGTTTTGGTTTGTTTCTATGAAAGGCCAGGGCAAGGCTAGTCCTGTACTTGATATTTGTTTTCTTTTACTAGACCATTCAGAGACATCTCAGCAAAAGGTAGCTATAGCGATGGAATTTATAAATTTATTTATCAATCATTTATTTGTTGGCATTTGAAACCTTGTATTGCTTTTTATGGTGAGGGCACAGACAGCTCCAGGTCTCAGCTCAGGTAATTACCCTCCACTGTACGCACATTTCTCCTTCAGTGTCTGTTAGAGTGAGATTGTTTTCTTTTCTTTGTCTTGTTCTTTTATATCTTGCTGTGCACGGTGGAACTGCTCCTGTGTCTCATTTTACACCTTACTGAGCTATAGTAGGAAAGTCGCTGCAGACCATCTCCTTTTGTCAAGTGTTTCTCAGGCCATTTCTTGTTTATATCCAGTCAGCACTTACACACAGGTCATTTTGCCACAGCTAGCAGCACTTAGTGTTTCTCCACAGGATGCTGCAGAGTCTAAACACTTTCTGGGCTTATCACAGAGATTTCAAAATTGTCTGTATAAACTATATCTATTCGATAGAAACACTTGTTTAGAAATGAGGAAGTCTAGAAATGTAAGTTTGAGTTTTGTCAATTCTAGTAGAGCTATAAACCTGGTTTCTGCTGCTCCCTTCCTGAATTTTCATAGACAGAGGATCAATAGCACAAACAAATTTTCTCCAACAGAAAAAACTGTTTAAATATGTGTCCAAAGACGGTACATTCTAAACTGAGCTGTCCATTAAGCAGCCAAGTGAGATGAGAATTTGTTGTTACAAGCTGTTAATTGAATGTAGAAACAGCAATATCCTTTATCTAGAACAAATATTCCCCTCATCTGCTTTTTTTTTATTGACATTGTCACGTGAAAATTCTTGTAATCCTTTTCTTATCTTGCATTATTGACATTATCAATATATCCATTGCATTTTCATAAGATGGAGCAAATGAATTAGGCAATTTACATTCACTGAAATGTCCCACATTGTTTTCTACAAAGCATCTGTAAATTCACTAGTAAAGGCATTTCTGCTACATATGTCAACAGTCTGTACTGATACTCTGTGACTATATTTACATCAGTGAATGGAATGTGCTTTGGTTTGTTCTCTGAGAAACAGTCTCATTGACATGGCATGCTCCATGCCCATGTTATTAAAATCTGTTTCTCACTTGCCTGTTGGCAAGGTTTTCTGTGACCTCCAAACTCTTTGATCGTGTCCATGGAATGCTTGAGAAAGTACTAGTTTAGGCCAAAAACACTCTAGTGACCATTTTAACTCTTTAGTCATGCAGATAATAAACTTCTTGCACCTGAAACACTTATTGCCACTACGTAACTTACTAGTTTAGACACAGAGTAAGTTCTTTAGGTTTTTTGCTCATTATGTTTTCCAGACACCTGAAAAATCTTAGCACATCCAAAGGCATACTGCAAAAATACCCTATGTTTAGTATGAATCACCTGATAGGATTCTCAAGATAAGGAGTCTGCATGGTTTCATATGATAAACTTATGGAGAGAAATCCATAGAGGATTATCAAATACACAGAAGCCATATGTGGTCCCTGAGCTTAAGACAGTTTCAGAACATTAAGAGGTGGTATTGTGGCACTTTCCTTGCTAGTATAGTCTTCACTTTTCACCTATTTAGAATAAGTAAAATAAATACTGGTTTACATGTAGTTTTGGTCTGAGTACATACAGATGCTTCTGTATTACCTGCCTTCCTATCCCTCATTCAGTGTGGAAAGTAACATATGTAACATATCAAGTATGACATGGACCCCATTCCTTCATCAGACTATTGATTTCACCCAAACTATTGACATTTTGTTTGTGATTCACTCCTTTCGTGACATCAAGGAGGGAGTTGGATGAACATTTTTTTTTCCTGCTATATAGTTAAACTAATAACAGAACTATGTGTGATTTCTATGGAAATAGAGGGGATAACTATATGAACACTTGCTTCAATACAATTGAATCAAGTATCTGCCAAAGGCAGACTTACATAACTACACATCAATTCTGTCACTCAGATCCAAGTAAGAGACAATAAAAGGGTTCTAAATGTTTCTAGTGAAGTTGTATCACCTCCTGCATATCACTACCTACGTATTTTAAGATTTATATACATTTGTATATATATGTGTGTGTATATATATATATTCATATCTAAATTATATATTTATGTATGCATACCATCTAATTCTGGATCTTGATCAGTCTCAACCCACCTAGATCTCTCTCAGGAGTGTACAAATGATCAGTTTTGTCTTTCTTATTAAAAAAAAATAAAAAGTTTAAAAAGCTGAGCAGAAAAAAGAGACGATAGACTCCTCCAAAATACAGTACAATAGTTATAATGCTTTTGATGGTGGTATATATGTAAATGCCTCCTCTAAGATAAGCACAGAATGAAAAGAGGAGACAAACTAGAGTTTTCTGTAGGTGAATGTGATATTAAATATAAACCCTGTACTAACTGTTCTTTGTATTTTCAGGAACGAGATGTCCTAGGTTAGGTGTCCTCTTCTGAAATAAGATCAAGCTCTGTGAATTTCATGCTTATCATTTTAATTCTAACCTGGACTTACAAGACTGACTCATCACAAGGTAGGACTTCAGAGTCTTGTTAATGTAATAACTATCTCAGGTTCCTCAACTTTGCAGCCTGTTTTATGGCAATATTTGTATATCCTTTGGGAACTTAACATTATCTGTTGTACATTTTGCTCTTCTATTGATCCTACATTACGAAATTTATTTGAAAGCATAGTTCAATTAAAATAAGATATTGCTCCTGTAAAGTAATGAGCATCTGCATGAATCCTTATAAGACAATTTTAAATATCTTCAGTATCATAAACATTCACCTGTGAATTGTGGCATAATATATGAATGGTCACATCTTTGGAGGAATTTTAAAAGCTCTTCATAATATTACATACTACTATTTCTTCATAGGAGAATTAAGCCTATTTCTGCAAAGTTTACAATCAACCAGTTAGCCTTTTGGATTCACTGTTGAAAAAGTCAAATAAGCAATTTTTCTTATTGCAGTCAAGCAATTCTTATGCAACGTGCAAAGTAATTCAGTAATCTTCCTGTCCTACAGCCATGTTGTTGTGTACTCTTTCTTTCTTCATGTTTTTTTTCTCCAGGTAGAATGTACCAGTCTACAGCAGTGTGCTTTTTACTGCTAAAAGCAATAGACTAATAGCTTTGCAGAAAATAACCTTTTCTTTACTTCATTAAAGGTGTAACAAGAAAAATATTACTTTCTCCACTTTGACTCACCCATCATCCTCAAACAGTGTTAGAACTATCAAAAGGGTAATGAAACAGTCTGAATGTCTGAATCCCTTGCTAAAAAAGAAACATTGACTGCATTACAGCCTGAGAAAGGAAGAAAATATGTTTATTTCTAAAAAAATCTTAAATCTGAATCTAGTTTAGACTTTCTCAGTTAATGTCTAAATTTTATCATTTACAGAGATATAAAACAAACATTGTCAATGGTACTCAAAGCCTTTCTAATCTGTTAATCATTTATAGTTTAGATTTAATTTAACATTTTTACAATAATTTAATAACATTTTCAGTAATTCTTGCTTTTGACACTGAAACAGCATGGGATTGATTTACTGTTTTCAAACTTATTCTTTTATGTAAACACATTAGTATTTTCACAGCATGTTTGGAACAAATGGATCAAATTCTGTTCCTCTTACACTTATACAAAAATCTATTGACTTTCTTCAGAAACAGAAAGCAGTTGGTGGAGTAAGTCAAGAGGAGTCAGGATAAAAGACAAAAAACTTTTGCCTATTCCTGAAGGCGGAAGAGACCAATTTAATATAACACTGAAGAAAATGGAATAAAGCTGCACTCAAGACAGGCTCTATGTCTGACAGCTTTTATCTGTTACAGCTTTTATTAAAGCTGTGTTTACCAGCTTTCATAGTTACAGAAAATACATTCATATGTATAGATAGCACTATATGATGCAAATGTGTTGTACATAACATCTTTCCAACAAACTGATCCTTAAACTTTCTCACAGAGATAGGCAAAAAACAGAGGGAGAAGGAAAGTAAATAATAGGTAAGAGAGATGTTGTTTTTTTTCCTCGGGAAACTAGAGATTATAGCATCCTTATGAATTATACCTTTCATTGGATTCCTGCTGTTGCTGAAGTATTTTATTCATCTGTGCAGCTTTACTCCTTTATGCCATTGCAAAAGGTAATACAAAGCATCTTTTGGCTCTATTTCACCTTTCTTAACATATATGATATTCAAAACCTGAAGGTTAAAGGTATTGGGATGTGTTTAGTGAGAGGCAACATGTTGGATCTAATTCTGTATTGACTGTGAAATGCCATTGTAGTCAATGTTACACAGAAGTAACTAGCAGGAGATTTTACCTTTTACTTCTAAAAATCTTCTAACAGTGTCAGAGAGCAGAAAGTGATCTGACATCTGTTTAACTCCTCTCATCTTCTGTTCTTTTAGCTTTCCTCAAAATGTGTCAAAAGATTATTTTTTTTCTGCACCTTATCCAGCTTCCATAGAAATCTGTAAAGAACTCCTATTCCTAACAGTGGTCTATGAGCTGTAACAGAGTCTTGTGTAAAGATCAACTAAACAACAGAAATGTTTATGTATATGTAATTTTTTGCTAAATCTTAAGGCCTTGTGCTTTAGGGTGCCAGTCCTGTAAATCTTATCCATTTCAATTGGATCAGCAGGACTACACTTACAGATATGGAATGGTTCATTTTCAGTAATCTCCTTTCTCTAATTGTAAGTTCCTTGCTAATGCACTGTGGGTTCTAAATTACAAAATAATTGGCACATGGAATAAGTCTGAAGTTATGCATTTAAGTTCAAATTCAGATAAATATCTCTTCTCCAAAGAAAATTTAGACATGCGTTTGACCCAATAGAATTCAAGAATATGCTTAAACATCCTATAAGAGTAGACACAGGAGTTTTTCTGCACCATAATGAAGTAGCTGTATTTGGGTCTACTGACAGGTACAATAGGCACCCAAGCAGCTACCTAAAAGCAATATTTTAGTTCTAATTAAGCAAATTTTTCACCTTCTGCAAAGGAATAGACGGCCATTTAAAGGCAAAAGTATGATTTGTGTGAACAATTACTGAAATTATAAATACACGTTTGGTTGAAATGGATCCCTTAAATTTGTGTACATATGAGTTTGGGAAAATCAGACTCACATGCTTTAGAGTATGATGTAAATTATACAAAGTGTGACTGATTCTACACCAAGTGCAGAATTTTAATTTGGGGATTTCCCCAGTTGTGTACTTAAAGATATGCTAATGTTTTATCCATTAATAGCTAAAAAGATCCATTGCTTCTCTCTTCAATGGGCTTGCTGCTAATGAAAAAGATCTTTTGTTCCATAGCAAAACTGTACAGCTCAGACAGAATGATAGCATGCTGGCTCTTTACACTTTGGAAGCTAAAAACCCTCAGGCAAAATATTTTGCTGAAAAAGGCAAGCCTGACTCCATTCATTGCACAAGTACTGCCCTCTTACACTAGCTGTGACTTTGTCTCTTTATTTAATGATTCACTGCACCCAGATATTTGCATAACAGCATATATCTATGTGGAGCTAAATGTTAGCTTTCTTTCTAAAGAGGTCTGTTTTGAACAGTAAGAATATATTATCTTGTCCCGGGGCATCCTTTCAGCAGCTATTGTTGAGATGATATAAATAAATCACAACACTATTCCAAAATGAAATCAACAGAAACAAATCCTTATGTCTCCCTCTTTTTGAAAGGTGACTTTGAGCCAGAAAATTCTATGTTGTTTTGAATGAGGCCTCTGTTTATCCACTGAGCCAAGAAAGGTGGGAAACTATTCAGGAACTACTATTGATTTTAAGCATCATTTAGACCAAAGAACAGATTTCAAGTGACCTTCTGGTGTGATAACAATACCTGTAAGCTTAAAAAACAGCTTTGTCTAAAGGAAGTCAAAGTCTCAGCTATTAAATACAATAAATAACAATTTAAGTTTAGTTTAAACCAGTAACTAGCAATAATATCCAAGCTGATATATCAAAAAGACCTCTACTGAATCAGCAATTTTGATCTCGCTTTGATGCTCTGATAAATTTTGAGTAATAACAAGCAGCCAATACAATCAGTGAAAGTCTTGGCTTTGATTTCAAACAGCAGTTACACTCAGTTTAGTATTTTCCCTTTTCATTAATTTAAGACTTCCTTTAGAGGACAAATAAAGTTTATAATGTATTTTAGGTTTTTTGTTAGTATAAAAAATATAAAGAGCCAAAGGCTGTACGGTTATCTCCAGAACCTTCAGTCCTGACAATAAAAAGCTATCAAAGCAAAGCTACAGTCTTATACTGCATGAATATCAGTTCATCAAAATGGTCTTTAATCACTACACACTTGCATTTTCACACAACTGTTCTATTAAAGGAATATTCTCCTAAGTTCATAAGGGTTTTGTGAACATCCTTTTTCATAGTTGGTGATGACTTATCATCCATAAGGCTCCTGAATGTTTCTAGGGAATCCTATTGGAGAAGTACAGAAATACAGCTCTGTTTCAGGATAAATATCAGCTGGGTGAGAATAAGTTAGGAGATTTATGAAAAATAATTTTGCCTCAACTTTGTGACAGGATGACAGAATAACTCACCGAAAAGTATAGTAACTTAAAACTCATTTCCTGACTGAAAGTTTTCACTAAAAGTGGGTAGAGTCTAGGTTTAGGCCCAGGATTATCCAGGTTACACTGAAGAGTTACTGGTTACCATGTCTTAGCAGAAAGACTAAATCCTAGCCTCCCACATCACCTCATGTTCACCTTAAACTTGCAGATCCACGTTCTTCTTCAAGTTGAACTTGATATAATTTACATATTCTATTTAATAAGTTGAAGAGCTAATTCCTAGGTGAATACTCACTAATCTCTTAAGTATGAGGGAAAGGGGAATAGGAACAATCTTCTCTAGATGTGACTTGAAAGAAAAGACTGACCTCTGCTGAAGCATGTCACAGACCTCACACGGCAGGTGACAGCTCCATGTTATGACTCTAAACTGCTGAGGGTGAGAAGCTAGTATTTTCAAGATGAATTGGAGGCAAGAACTGAAAAGATGCATCCCTTTCTTTACCTTTTTGAACTGTGTAGTTTGGACGCCAGCCTCATTCAGCAAATTGCCTGCTGCAGGTTTCTTTCCAAGTCCTTCAAATCACCTCAAACTCTGTGTAAGGAGCATTGGGCCATATTCCCGGTCATGCATTCCCCTGGGTAAGGTAGCTGCTGAGCTTTGTAATTTCTGCATGATTTTGTCATGCTAGCTTCCTGCCTGCTGGCTGTATATGCGTTTACAAACATATAGCATTTTTTCCAATTATTTATAGTTAAAATTTGTTCTGATAAAGTAAAAACACACATTTAGAGACAAAAAATGCTATTTTTTTTATTTCACCAGGTTCTATAACAAACATCAGAGAACTGTACATTAGTACTTGTAAGGAGGATGATGGGAGGGATTCCAAACATTTCTATTTTTGTTTTTAGAAGTTGGTAGCAATTTTTTTCAATCTCCATGACAACAGCGGGACTCTGCTTCTGTCCTACCTGTCTGTGTGAAAGCAGTCTTTCACCCATAACTTCATTTTAAATCATTATTTTGTGCTACCCCTGTTTTTCCTAGAGACATGGAGCCTCATTCTTATTTTGCCTCCACTAGTTTTACATGGGTGTCATCCTTAAATAGGAAAGTTCAGTCTGACTCACAGCAATCAAAAGCAGATAAAAAATAAGGTCGTGCTGTAACTGACATCATGACAGACCTCTCATCAGTCAAAACTTATTTCACAGCTCTTTCAGCTGTTTTCCTTCACATACAGAGTCATGCTCCTTCATAACATACACACACAGCCTGGCAATACACATCAGGAGAAACTGGGAAATCACCTCATCTCAATGACAGTTTAAATGGAAAAGGAAAAAGGAAAGTGGTAGGCATCCTACATCCTACACCAGCAAAATATGGATAGAGCCACCCTTTTCACAGCAAGATGTCCCTCCTCCTGAGCTGGTGAAAGGAAACCCTAGCCGCTGAGAGGAAGTTTTGTCACATTTTTCATAGACCATACCTTTATTGCACAATTTGTGTGTGTAAACATTTGCTTGAAAATTCATTTGGTGAGAGAAGGAGAGACACTAAATTATTAAACATCTAAGTTATTCCTCTTGTTTTGTTCTACGACTGTCTTCTCAAATCTGTCACATGGTTGTTGAAAAAGGAAGTGACATCTGGTTTGAATACGAATTCATGATCAGCTTCCAGACTGGAGGTATTAGCTTCTGTAGTTAAATGTACACACAGTTCTCATAAGTAGTAACGGAATTCATTAATTTACTTCTTTATTCCATTTGTATTGCCAAATATTTTGTACCACCCATCCAATTTTTAATGACTATCCAACTTAATATATTCAGCAGAAAGGCTCTATAAATTGGATTAGAAGTATTCCTTAAACCTGATTGTCCAACGAACACACATCTTGGACACAGCACAAAACAGATACATCCTGTGTTTACAAATAGTGTGATCTCAGACCATGAAGACTTTCTGCTGAATGACTTAACTTTGGACATGATAGTGAAAATCCTACCCCCACAGCTCAGCATTGCAGTCACTGCAGCTTCTGAAGCTGGAACTCATCAAGCTGTGAGAGGAGTGTGCAGTCCTCTCCCATATGAATTTCCCTGGAGAAAGGAACCCTGCAGTGTAAAAAGGAAAGTAAGAGGTATGGAGACCTTGTTCTCTCATGTATGAAACACTTAACATCTGCCTATTTATAAAATTATAAATAGCAGATGATTACTTACCTTTCAGAAGTTATCTATCTGCCTACTACTAAATAGTATTGAGTTTCCAGGAAGATTAGACAAGATGAAGACATATCTTATTTATAAAATATTTTTCAGCATATGAGCTGGTAAAGCACAAAGGCTGCCAGCACTGTCTAAAGCTGACTCCAAGTCTTTATCTTTTAAACAAAGTTGCCTGCAAATATATAGTGACTCAATGTCCTCAGGTTTCCGGATTTTAGCATGTTGAGTGTTCTCCTTAAAGCACTTTGCTGCCAGAATCTTTTCATTACCAAAGAGTCCCAGTTTTTCTTTATGGAAAAGTATATTTTTAGTCATTGTGATTATGAAAAAATACTTTGGGAATATAACTCTGTGTTCTCCAGTAGCAGAAGACATGCAGTAGAGATACAGCACTTATTGTATATCAAAACTCATGATTTTAAGTGACTCTCAGAATCTCAGTCTATGAATTTAAAACGCATGGTACTGGCAGATTTTCCTTCTCAGTCCATCAATGATGTAATGGTTGAATCTTTTATTCATAACATTCCTGATTTTATATGAATTGTTTCACTTCATAGGAGAAGTCTATTGCAAGGAATGCAAACTTCTTGACACTGAGAGAGCTTTAGCAGATTAGTAATTAATAAGCTTGATGCTAAATCCCAATGGCAAAATTCCTGTTAATTTCAACAAGAGCATCATCAAGACAAAGTAATCTGAAATTTTTGTAAATGTAAAGGCGACTTCTTTCTTTCAGCTACTTTTGAACACTAATAAGGTTGATTTTAATGGAACTTATTACATCCTTACTGGAAGTAGAATTTGACCCCAGCTGAAAAGACTGCCCCCTTCTTTCACTTTGTTTTGAAAAAGAGCTACATTTTCATAATAGTGCCTGGGTATGCGCACAAATCTCATTACCCAATAATAGGATTTGTCTACATACCTCCTGCTCAGTCTTTTGGAAATGTACATGTCCCTCAGCATGGGTTAGTTTTTTTCTCCTTGTTTCCATTTACATCTGTCCACATAAGTACAATACATTATATTCTAGATAACAGTTTTAGTCAAGCAAAAGTAGCTATGCATATAATCAAGGAGGAGGTGGAGATATTCTTAAAGGACAAAATCAACTTTGGAAGCTAAACTCTCACTTTTGTTACAGTGATTGAGACATCTGAGAGTAAAAATATTCCAGAAAGGCGAAGTAAAATGTCATGGAAAACCTCAAATATAGCAGCAAAATTCTAAACCAATGTTTAATTATAGTCTTCAGTGCAGATATCCTATGATTGGATTCATCTGCAACAGTGAAGTTGTTTTATGGAAATCTGAGATACCAACATTTTAAATTGGCAATATGAATGACACTTTAGGTTGATCCTTATTTTTTTCTGAACTGGCTCTGCTCTGCTTTTCTTTCAAAACAGTAAAAGAAAAGAATTGAAAATCACTTGAATCTTTGTTGCCTTTCTTCCAATCACTAGTTCTATGGCTCTTCTGACTAAAGATGTCACAGAAGTTAATTTAAGATTTTTATTCAGAATGTAGAACAACAAATTTTGGAAAAGCCCTCACATAAAGGTTTGGAGAAAAAAAAAACCTAAACAAAAAATATCCAAACAACACCCCCCAAACAATTAGAAGTAAACCATATGAAGTAATATGGAATAAACAAACAAATAAACTGAACAACAAAATATATTCTGACCATTCCTATGATCTGTGAAACTCTCTGGAAAGGCTCATCACTTGTAAGATGCATTAAAAACAGCTAGAAATTTGAGCTGTCAATACAAGTTTTCCTTTCTTTTATTTCTCCTATTTCTATGTCACACCACCAGTGTCTTTTCTTATGTGTCTTTCTTTCCTGGAATAAAAATAGTTGCTTGATTCATATAAAGAAGCACTTCCCAGTGACAAGTCATACTGAATTTAACTTTTGCTTAACTAACCTTCTGCAACGTTAAGGTCCATATATCTTGCTTGTTGAAAACTATGAATAAGATGTGATGTCACTATTTGGTTATGAGGTTTTCCTCCATGTGTGTGTTACAGAGTTGATGCAAAAGGCTAAATGTTCCCTTTTTTCCCTGAATATAGGCAAGTGTCCTAAGTCTGGTTGCTATGCAGTTTAGCCATAGCAACAAATACAAAAGCCAATGTGTGGTTATTTCTATTTTCCCTTCCAGACAGTTTGCTTAGTAAAGAAGGCATGCTAGATATAGCACTGTCAACATAAGTGTAGTATTTCCTGTGAGAGATGTCAAACATTTCATCTTTCAAAAGATTATATCGTGCAAAAATGCTAAGCAAGAAGGTGGAGAGGTTGTAGTCAAGCTATCCATATCCTTTTGATGCACGGGTAAGGAAGATAAAAAGTAATTACTGTAAAAGAAGAATCACTTTTTTAACTATATATTTGTTGAATATAAAAAAATACCATGACACATTTTGTTCTTTGCCAGGATAAGGGTACTTAATTTTTTAAGGTAAGTCTTCAATACGTAAAAGAGATTTATGATGTATGTGATGCATCTTTGCATCACGAAAGATTTTGTTCCTCTTCTCCAGTCAATGGTACCTTACAATCAATGTACTGAGCTTAAGCTACACAGAACTTGTGGAATTATATCACAGTTTGTCACAAAGATGCATAAAGAACTTTACTGTGTCTGAGGTGAAGAGTGTGATGAAAGACAAATAACTTATTCAGCAGATTTTTTGACAACTTACCACTTGATTCACAGCAAGTCATGCAAAGGTAATTTTCAATGTAAAAGAAAAGTTTGGCTTCCTGTCTTTTGCTCACTTTAAATGGGACTTAGATGCCTACCTGTCATTTCTGTTATGAAAACTCTTATAGCCTAGACAATCAGTTTTTCTCACTTGTAAAATAAGAAAATTATGAGACTAACTGAGAGATGTACTGTAAATTTAAATTTCTAGATATCCAAATATATCCTTTCAATTTTGGATACAAAAGGTTAAGGACCTTATCAGCTTTTATATTATTACTGATTTATTTAGTTCTGCTAATGTATTTAATTAAGCATTTGAGGCATTTCCATGAATATGACTAATTTAAGATATAACTATGTATACAACTTCATTTGTTTAAAAAAAATTCTTTATCTATTCCAAGAATCTTAAGGAGAAAGACATCCATCATTTAAAAAAAATATAATTACAAACACTAGTTGGTATATTTTATCTATGGTGGACTCCAGGCTCTAAGTTCATCTAGTGGATACAACAACTTCACATAAATTAACCAAAACCTAAGAATTTTTTGTTGCATCAAAGAAATGAAAATCCTGTCTCATCTGGAAGTATGTGGTATATCAACCTGCAGCAAAGATAAGCTTTTCAAAAGTTCAGAGGAACAACTGGAGTCACCTAATTTCCAGTGTGCACTGTGCCCTCAGTTTCAAATAACCTTCCTGGAAGCACTCTTGCTCTTTCCAGACTGGGGATCTTAATCCCAGTATCTCCACAATTTCTTTTTACTAGCTATGGGGGGTGCTAACAGTGACACAACATGGAGAATGGAAAGAAATACCATTTCAATGACAGAAGAGGAAAACAGAAATAGTTTTTTTAATCTTTTAATGCTTTTTTTATTTGATCAATACGTAGAGTTTAGTTTTCATTCTGTTTTCTTTTTTTTGTCTTGATTAATGCCAGAGCTTCAAAATGTAATTGATCTCCAGTTGCCAATGTGGACATCAGTGAGCAATTATTCTAAAGAATGTAATTTATGGATATTCACAAGTGATGTAAAAAGAAATTTTTGGAAGGAAAGAAAGCTATAGGCTATTTCTTAGAGTCTTGGTAAAGAAACAGGTCACAATTTTTGGATGTTCTATGCACTTCATTTATACATCCACATGAAATTAAATCTATACCAACCTCCATCCCTCCATCCTGCCCATCAAACAAGAGTAAAACTTTCAAACTGAGTAAGGGAAATTATTCAATCTGCCCTCTGGTCTACAAGTTTTAGGAAAAACCCTAATTGCAAAACCTTCACATAACTTCTCCTTAGGTGTCTTTCTTTCCAATCCACCTCAGCATGACATGGATAGGCTTGTCTTTTTTTCTTCCACCCACTAGTTCATCTTTACAAGTGATACTTTCTGTCTCATGGAATAGTGTGTACTGCAGGCAGCCTTGAAAAATACTGACCTTACTGGAATATGTTGAGTACATGGCAACACAAAATTGCTGGTTTCCTTGATCTTGGTTGCTATTTCCTCCAGGGTTACTTACCTCCAAAGAATGGAGTTTATTTAAGAGCAATTAAGACTTCAAATTTTGCTTAGTGTTTTAAGTCAACCCCCTTGATAACATAGAAAACAGAACGTATTTTTTGATTGTTTCATGAATTTTGGGGCTTCATGCAGAATTAGCACTGAACTTAGCAGATTTTCTAAATACGCTGCACTAAAAAACTGCAACTTCGTTTTAGCAAAGAGTTATTATGCTTTTCACAAAGTTTCAGTGTACCTTAGAAAGATGTAGTATTTCTCCAAGAGTCCTTTCACCTCATTTTAAGGTTAAAATTAAGTGTTTCTTAATGAGTTAGTCATCCAAAGCTTCCTTTAAAATCAGGAAATAAAAAAACCAGGCATCTCCAGAGAGCGACTCATCTCATTGTAAGACATTGTAAAATACAAATTCTCCCCTTAGCTCTGCCTGTGTTTCTCTATTGACAGTGAAGGGAACTGAAAGTTTCCACAGAGGAGATTAACATAAGCAGATTTAATGTTCAAATTGAAATTACTTTCATGTAGATATTTACAGTTAGGTGAGGTGAATACTGCTATTTGTTACCCTTTTCCTGCTCTGGTAGGGCTATCTAAGTGTTTGCTCCACCTAGGTGCATGCTGAAGCACCAGAGTCCCTGGAACAGCAAACAGGCCTTGTGTATGCTGCTCACTTTGATTATGCTGGAGACTTGGAAACTTAGGCAGGCTGTTGTCAGCTTCAAACAGAGAAGCACGTTTGAGCAGTAGCTCCTGCTGGGGTGGAAAAGTCTTCTGAAGACTTGGACTTCATTCCTAGTCCTCTTCTGGGAGTAAGCCCAGCTCTCCAGCTCTCTTGAGTTGCTTTTCCACTTTTATTGTATTCCTTTTGTTTTTTTCTCCTCAGTTTTTCTATTGCTGCCAAAAATCTAGGCTTAATTAAACATACTCCTGAATGGAAAATTACTATGAAATATAAGTAAAATTATTAAGGTCTTCTCCTGTGTCAGATTACACATTTTATTCAGGAGAAGGAATGGGTAATATCACAGAGACAACTATGAATTCTCAACTTACCTGCTTGGATCATAATTCATTGCACTACAGTAAGAAAACTTCTCCCTCTCACATATGAAATAGATGCCAGAGAAAATTTGTCACAGAATGGATTCATACTTTAGCCATTTCCACATCCTCCATGTCTCTGCTGTTTTCTCAGCTCCCACTATTTCAGCAGTTCCTTCTTCACATGACTCTATTTTCTTCTGTTACTTTCCATTTTACCTTTGCTCAAGATCCTCTCTCTGACTCTATATTTCTGACTCTTCCTCATACCCTGATGATTCATGTGGGTCTTCATCCTCTTTAGCTAAGTGATGCTGCTTCCATCTTTTCTTTACAGATCAAAGCATGTTTGTTGCAGTTTTCATGTTTTTCCCAGCCAAAGAGGTCAAACAGAAAAGTCTCATTTGAGTCAACTGGTGCTTCTGACTAAAAGAGACTTTAAAGTTACCCATGCTCCCAAATCACAAGAATTTATTTAATTACAACTTTCCTTGTTATTTAGAAAAATTTTCAGTTCATATGCTCTTGAATTAAAAGCCAAGTCCAGCAACCTCTTATCACATAATATACATCCAGCCTTATTAAAGCCTGTAGATCTTATGGGACAGATTCTGTAACTTTTCAGCAAGGTTTGTCTGTAAAATAAATAAAATTTTCCAAAAGCAAAGGATTAGTTTTTGCTAGCTCAGTGGAATCCTGCTATTGAAAGCTAAGATCCAAATAGGACCATGCAAACAAATAATGGCTGTTTAAAAACCTCACAATAGATAAATGAATTCCAGAATTGAAATACGAAAATAAAATCTATGTTTCCACTTATAGAAATCACAAAATGTCTTTCTTTATGGTAATTTCTGCTTTGTCCCATAGAATCCCTCAAAAATCTTTGCTTCTTTTGCTATGCAAATTTCGGCTTCAATGTTAAGAATACTCTGCTTGCCCTGTAAGATCCAGTTTTGTAAAGGTAAGTGGAAATGTGTACATGTAAGATTAGGTGAACTTTTCATTATGTAGACAAGATGCTGGCAGACTCCCTCATTCCACTTTTATCCGTGACCGTACTTGAGCAACTTCTTTATTGCCTTCCTTTTTTCATCAACACTCACTTATTTTTATTGCTATAAATTCATTGAAGTTCCTCATAGCAGCCTTTGATCTAATCACTTTCCTCACATAGTAGGATAAGACAAATATAAAAAATATATTGGTGAAAAAAAGCCAAAAACAACTAAATATAAACAGAATTATTATTTCCTTTTTCCTGTCAACTCCCTTACCTAACATTTGCTTTAGAAATTAAAATTGAAAGTTCCTAATAAAATGAAGATATTAAGTTTATTATCCATAAACTTACTATTTACTTGTTATATAACTATATACATATGAACTTACATATATATGTATTTATAAACCATCACCTTATACTTTCCTATATTCTGTTAAGTAGCAGGGGTTAAAAAGAGTATTCAGACTCAGGAGGACATTAGGGGCTCCTGCTACTACTGGTACCTTGAAGCATTTCACATATGAGAACATATGCTTGTTTGTACATTTATCTTCATAGTAAAGCTGAGTAAAAGACTTGATGAACAGAGTGTTCCTTAAATGCAGTGCACAGACACTTTTTGTAGCATCCATTTGGACATTGTTTTGACATTATCTAAACCCCAAAAAGTCCCTCCTTTGCCTTTGCAAGGAATCTGATACATAAGCCTTTCGAAATATTGGCAGAAGCTCCTGCTTGACACAAAACCTGGAGGCTATCTGTGGAAACAGAACAAAATGAAGAGAGGGAGAAAGGAAAAAAAAAAGATTTTTGCCAAACAGATGGGATTGGCAGTAATCCTAAAAAAGCTGGGTTATGGCTTTGCCCAGTACTAAGAATTTAAAAATAATTGCCTAAGGCTTCAACTAAGAATGTTTTTGCCTTGTGTTTTTTTTTTAAATATTATTATTACTATTACTTATTTGTTTGTTTTTTTCTATTTTACCTATTTAGACATACAAAAAAGATGCAAAAATAAGGAAAAAAGAAGAGGCAGTCAAAAATTGTGACATATTCTTCTTTTGCAATAGTTACAATATGGGAGGTAAATTCTGAAGTACTTCTATGGAGACTAATAGTCCTACAAAGGGGTCTGTGAAGAAAGAATTCCTCCATCTTCACCAAGGCATATAGCTCAAAAATTTTTTCTTTGAGTAATAAGAAATTTAGATTTGTGAGAAGACTTTTATACTTAAAATGGAATTGATGTACTGAAGTCCATGACTACAATCCTTACTTAGCTCCTTGCCATCTTGAGTCTGTACATGCTTAACTCTCCAGTCACAAAGGTCTGTAGCTGCCTAACATTCTGCTCTTAGGCATATCTAGAAATGCTATCATATTGACGACACAGACTATCTCTGCACTTACCTCCCAAATTAGATACTTTTATTCTCAGCCCTGAGAGAATAATTTTTATAGATAAGATATACGATAGATCAACAGACAGATGACAGATAGATAAAGATAGGAAAAAAAAGAAACCTACATTCACTATACTACCTGAAAAAAGGCATCAAAATAATTTCATTCTAGTCAGTGAAATCTTCTGGTAAGAGATCTGTGTACTGATTCCTGCACAAAACGTAGTTAATTAATTGCAAATGAAGCAATCATTGGTTAAAATACATAAACAGATTTCCCCCTCTTGGATCCATGCTCTTTTCTCTATAAAATACACAGACTGTCTTCGAGGCAGGGTTCAGAACTCAGGTCTTCCATCCTGTGCAAGCTAGGGAATAATGCTTTCTAGTCACCCAAAATGAAAAGTCTATTTCAAATTCAGTGTCTTCTGAAATTTGAATTTTGTCTAGAGTATAATTTGTGCAATACGAAACATATTGCAGGCCCATTTCATTTTCTCCCTGCATCCCCACCCCATCACCCCATCCCCAGTTCAAAGAGGCAACTTCATTAGTTTATTTATTTATTTATTTGCTTTAGGCAATGGGTCACACAGCTTCCTTAAAAAAAGGGAGGCTCACACACGTAGAGATTGAGTCATGGAGGGTGTCGACTTCCAGTTTCCAGGTTTTGAAAACCATTTTATCCACTGAATCTGTGTATAGAACAGGATATTACTGTCTGCTCTTTCTGGTTTTTTTTTATAAAGGAATAAAAGTGACTAGTGTTCCACCCTAGAATAGTTTCAGGCTATGCCAGTTAATAGAGATGTATTCCTACAGACCAGAGGTAGTGACATAAACTCCTCAGAGGACTGTGTTTTTAAGTAAAAATTAAATTTCAGTGCTTCAGATTGTTAATAACACAGCCTTCCACAAACTGAGCCCTTGTTGTGAATCTTCTGTGCTTACATGTTTTGTGTCGTATATAAAGTACATGTAAAGACAGTAAAACTTTACAAAACTGCTTTATAAATAAATAGATATGATTTAATCTGAAACATACCTACTTGAAAGTTAGCATCTAACAATTTATATTCCATAGGATAATACTGATATTCATTTAAAGAATTAAATACATGAATGTATGCACATCTAGGCAGCAGAGACATTTTGTTTCCCTCCACGTCTTTTATGGCTCTGACATGTACGCTAGGCACTTTTTTGTGCCTTTTAAGAAGACATTCTTTGGCAACTTTTACGACAACAGAATACAGATGTAGAACAATGCTACCATAGCTCATTGAGTGTTGAAAGGATTATTTTAGGTAATGTAGATGCAAAGTTAAGACAACAGAAAGCCATTTGTACATGCTAACAGTTACCCCTGGTGACAGTTTGATAAGTTCCCAAGATCTTCAGGCACTTTAGAAGCTGAAGTGGAATCCATTTAAATGAGAAATATTTTTATACACAACAATTTTGCTTAGGTTCAAATCCAAAGCTCATTAAAGTAAATAATAATGTTTCCATTGACTTTCTTGGGCTTTGACTCAAGTTCCGTGAATAGTGTTTAATTATTAATGAACATTTCAGGTCTTTTTTTTATAGTCACTCAGTCTGAAAGATCACTGTGTCTGCCACTTCTTAATTTGCTAGCCAGGAACTCAGCAGTCACCAACAGTATCCTACTTAGCCTCCAGATGAAGAAGATACAGTGCCTACTGCAATTGGCAACTGCTGCTGTTTCTCTAACTCCTTATTTCCTAACTCAGCCCTTCTTGAAAAAGGCAAACAAAGAGAAGAAGGGGGGGAAAACGAGCTTTGTAAAAGAGGTGAAATCTCAGATATATGCCAGTGTTTCTAGCTGTAAAGTACTGATTGGAATGATTCCTGC
>NW_010206542.1:99820-102720 GCF_000695765.1 Mesitornis unicolor
TTTCTGTCCGGTTGCCATCCAAGTTCAAAATCTACTTAAATTTGCAGCATGGACTGGAATCTTTGGAAGTAGCAAACAAGTAGCACTTACTCCAGCAGCACTTGGATATATAATCAATGGACCTATGATACTAAGAAAATCCATGAAAATACCCGTAGGGCCTCTGAGGCTGATTTAAATGTCTGATTTATATATGAACATAGACTTACATTAACATGTGACACAAGAAGACAGCCATCCTCTTCTGACTGCTTTGCTGTCTTTTCTAGGCATCCACATTTGTCATGCATGAAGAGGAATACCACTTTAGTGACAACTCTTACGTACATTTGAATGCCGGAAACCCCCTCCACAACATTTTATCTGAGGTCAGACAAAATATGTGTGTTTTCAGAGCAAATTAAACTTTAAGTGTCCAAGCTCTGCACCTTGCTGCACTAACTGTTCAGTCAAATTAAAAAGAATCATGACAAAAGTGTAAGGCAGAAGCAGAAGAACAAAGGACTTGGTGATTCCTTAGGAATTTCTCTATGCTGAGGATAGTCAGCATAGACTGCTGTTTTAGGAAAGTCTCCTCAAACTTAGTGCAGAAAGGCAAGGCTAATTGTGCAGATAAATATATTGAAGTTTGTAATTAATAACAAAAGTGGAAATCTTATGGATTTTACTTCTCGATGCTTTCTTGGGTATTTGAGATTATGATTCTGCGTATCTGTAGTGTTGTCTCTGATAATATATTTTGCTCAGTGATACCTTCTTCTAATGAACTTTCCATTTAAATTTTTATTATTATTCTTCTTCCATCTTAATTTCTTCTCCAGTTTGTATCTGATAGTAAATTATGATAATGTGATGGACAGAACAGTCTTTGCCTCCAGCATAATATTTCTACCCCTCCATTATTAATATGAATGCAGATAGGCAGATAAACACATGAAACACAAAAAAGGAGGGGGTACCTGTATGCACACAAAAACTCATCGAGTCATCTATATGAAACATATACAAAATAGGAACATCTATCTGAAAATTGCAAAACAGCAAAGTGAAAATAGATTTAAAGATACTGTTTTAAATAGCTGTCGCATGCAGGGCACGCTTCATAAACTGCAGATAGGCTTCCTGAATAAAATATGAGGACATGTAGCTTCATGACTATCTCGGTTAGGAAAAAAAAATCTGAGGAAAATTTATAAATAGGCCATACACTATCTCCAAAGAGATAAACAAAATAGCCAGCAGTGACAGTATTTGGTTTTCATGTGTGCAAATACAAGGCATAACGAATGTCAGCTCCTCATTTGCAAATTAAGATGTAAAGGAAATGTCTGTGACAGTACATGCAACAGTTCATATTTGAAGTTTGGCACACTGAACTGGCAGCCACAGAGGAACTGCAGTTGCCTAATCCTTTCTTTCTGCCTTCCAGCTACTGGTGAGGAGGGTGGAATTTAATAAATATGTGATGAGAAAAGGCTGTTAAAGGCTGGCATATCTTCTCCTCTGCAAGAACTCATCTTCAGAGATAATTAACTAGGTGACAATATACAATGTGCCATTAACAAGAGCATTCAAATCATTTCTGGACTTAAGTACAATTTTAAGCCGCTTATCAGATTTTCATTTTTGAATCCATTCAGCTGTCAAGCTTACATCCTGGCTCTTTATTGAAGCTCACATGGGAATCCAAACCTTCTAATTTTCTATACAGATTCATTTCAAAATCAATTAGGGCTGGTGGCAGCCTTGTCC
The DNA here is from genome assembly GCF_000695765.1 of Mesitornis unicolor. Taxonomy (NCBI): domain Eukaryota; kingdom Metazoa; phylum Chordata; class Aves; order Mesitornithiformes; family Mesitornithidae; genus Mesitornis; species Mesitornis unicolor. The sequence continues at coordinate 101,573 of NW_010206542.1, forward strand.
CTGTGTGCTAAAGGGATTAGCTGGGCACTTGCTCGGCTGAAGTTACCTTTGAATGTACATTCAACCCTCTATCGAGAAAGAGTTGTTTTCCAGAGGATTCTGAAGCAATTGAAGCATTGAAATCAACAGATGGCAGATAATCACTGGAACAGTCTCCAATTTTGTTAGGAAAGGGAAAATGATGTCTCAGGCTGCCTTCTAGGTAAGGATCTTATGCTGTACAGAAAAGAAAAATGAGAAAAAAAGAGAAAGAGAAAGGGAAAGGGAAAGGGAAAGGGAAAGGGAAAGGGAAAGGGAAAGGGAAAGGGAGAAAGAGAAAGAGAAAGAGAAAGAGAAAGAGAAAGAGAAAGAGAAAGAGAAAGAGAAAGAGAAAGAGAAAGAGAAAGAGAAAGAGAAAGAGAAAGAGAAAGAGAAAGAGAGAAGCAGGGGATCTTTCTGACTGTCCCCCAGTTGCACAGAGTGGACACTCTCTTTAACTACCAGAAGAACTGGCAGAAGGGAGCTGGCAGAAGTGCTTGCCAAGCCACTTTGCATCATTTACCAACAGTCCTGGCTGACTGGGGAGGTCCCAGTCGACTGGAGGCTTGCAAAGGTGATGCCCATCTACAAGAAGGGCCTGAGGGAGACCCGAGGAACTACAGACCTGTTAGTCTGACCTCGGTGCCAGGGAAGGTGATGGAAGAAATCATGGTGAGTGCCATCACACAGCACATGCAGGACAACCAAGAGATCAGGCCCAGTCAGCATGGGTTCAGGAAGGCCAGGTCCTGCTTGACTAATCTTATCTCCTTTTATGACGAGGTGACCTGCTTGGTGGATGAGTGGAAGGCTGTGGACGGTGTCTACCTGGACTTTAGTAAGGCCTTTGACACTGTCTCCCACAGTATCCTCCTAGAGAAGCAGGCTGGGCATGGCTTGGACAGGCATACGCTTTACTGGGTTAAAAACTGCCTGGATGGCTGAGCACAGAGGGTTGTGGTGAATGGAGCTAAATCCAGTTGGCAACCACTCACAAGCGGTGTTCCCCAGGGCTCGGTTTTGAGGCCAGTCCTGTTTAACATCTTTATCAATGATCTGGATGAGGGGATTGAGTGCTCCCTCAGCAAGTCTGCACATAACACTAAGTTGGGAGGGAGCGTTGATGTGCC
>NW_010206543.1:0-12878 GCF_000695765.1 Mesitornis unicolor
CAAATCTGACACCTATGGACTTTTTGTTTGTTTCCTTTTACTTAAAGAAGGAGAGAGTTCATGTTTTCAACTTCATCTTGACTCTTTCTCTCAGAAAATGCTGTTTATATATAAAGAATGACTCCACTATGTAGAACTTGTTAGTGCTGTGTTAAGATTAAATATGAGAAGGACTCTTCAAAATGCCCAAATGAATTAGAAATACCAGTCTTACTGAAAATCAGTGAAAAACTGCTCCCAAAGCACTTGGTTGCTTTTGAAAATTCTATCCTATATTGTAAAACCTTCAGAGGCAGAACATTCCCTTATTCTAGAACTGTTTGGAATTACATAATAACTGTATTTACAAGTTAAATTATTTATAAACAATTTTTTCTAAGAAAATTGATGAAGAAAGTGCAAATGAAGAAACCAGTTTCACATATTTTGAATGGCTTTTTAAGGTTTCATGTAACTCTTCTGTTAAAGGCTAGAAATTTTAGATTACTCTTTAAGTGTCTTTCTAATATTTTTTTTCTCTTCATGTTTAACTGAACAGAACAGTTCCTTTTTTCTTCTAATTTTCTTGTAGATAAAACCTGGAGTAAAATTTTTGTCTTTGGAGGAACTGAGTATGCAAGAGCTTACTGACCGTCGGGCCATAATCTTCATTAACGCTAAACCACAAGAAGAGTGAGTGATGTTTGATCTACCAACACTTATTGCAATAGCTCATCTTTTCTGTAATTTCCACTGTTTCCAGTGCAAACTACCTGCTGTGTGTATACATATATATAAACATATATATAAAATAGAGAGCTCTCAGCTTAGTGCCTCATGTCCTAGAATACAAGAAATTTGTATTTTATAAAATAAGAATTTGTAAAATAACATTTTTCCCCTCTAGACAGAAAAGATTTATTAAGTTGAGCTGGTTTTTTTAACTTTGCCATTAAGACTCATTCATTTAACACCCTTCCTGATGGCAGGACACCCAGTGTCTATTAGTTTTAACAAAGCTTGTCATCTGCCATGACAAGAGTACTGGAACAGGCTGCCCAGAGAGGTTGTGGAGTCTCCTTCTCTGGAGACATTCAAAACCCTCCTGGACGCATTCCTGTGTGACCTGGTCTAGGTGATCCTAGGGGGTGGGACTGGATGATCTTTCTAGGTCCCTTACAACTCCTAATATTCTGTGATTCTGTGATAATTATGTAATCTAAAGCTGATAGTCAATGCTCAAGAATGAAACCTATGATTTGATGATCTTCTTGTACAGACAAATGCATGGAACTTTAAGCACAACATCCCAAGAGGCAGGACAAAGCCAAGCATCAAGCTTTCAGGCTTGATAAAGAACCTGTGTCCATTTCTTCTCTGTTTAAGTTGAAGCCAGCCTAACTGTTCTGAGATTCAAATGCAGGAAGTTGGCATTGGGCTTGTTTAACTGGGAGTAATTTCCTGTAAATAAGTCTCACAGATCAAAGAATGTTTTATCAATATTTTGCAAGTCCAAAAACCTTCTTCTCTGTCAACATATCACAAATTTGGTTTACCGTATCATTAGATTCCCTTTTAAGCTTGCATATGACACCATAAAGATGCCTGAGAATATCTATCACAAATTAAACTTCCATGCTCTTTGTTGATCCCTAGAGTTGTCTTTAACTGTCAGGTTTTCTTTCTTTGATTTTGATACAGCTTCTTGCCTTTGCACATTGGCAGCAGTCTTACGCCTCAGTTACTCTTGTGTCCATCATTTGGTATTCTGTACTTAATTTTTGGTCCCTGAATCAGTGTCTGGTTTATTAGTGGTTATATTATTTCTTCCACTTATGTACTTCCTATGAATATATTTACTGTCCTTTAAAATCAGAACTCCATTTTCATAGCTTAACATGCAAATACTATCTCTGCAAGTAATATGCAAAAATATCTTGTTCTGTTTCAGTGTCCTTGCAGTAGAAGAAAAGGCACAAGATCCATCTTATGAACTTACTGTCTTGTCACCTTCTATTTCAAGAAAAGGCAGTAGAGAAAGGACAAGGTGTGGTCTTAAGATTTACTTGTCAATCTTCTGTTATTGCCCTCTAATATTAGAAAAAGGATTCTGATTGAAAACAGTTATAGAAAGTTTCCTAACAGCACAGATGCTCAAACACAATGTTAAATCTGTTTTTGGAGTCTTTCTTTCACCTTCTAATTGCACTAATCTTCCTTCGTCTATCATAGTAATTATTTGTCCTCCCTCCTCAGGATCTCATTGAACATCTCCCATTTATTTGGCTGTTTTTCCTTTCAATATCCCAAGGAGGCAGTGAAATGCTGTTATTTTAGAGCAACCAAGACAGGGAAATTAGGGTAGAATTTCTTTCTCAGTTTAGAATCTAGACCCAGGAAAAGTTCCTATGCTACCATGCATCTTTGTTGCTAGATTAAATTTCTTCCAGTGAAATTCCATAGATGACTAAAAGCTGAGAAGGGTGTGCTCAGAACTGTCCCCATTTTGGCAGCAACAAACCTAAGACCATTTATTGTGCTAGTTTCTGCAGGTCCCAGTCCCAACTTCCTAGTTTTCCTTATTTTATGGTATAGGAGGCCTTGGCCATGCCTCAGGGCTGTTAATTCTCGTCAGTGGTGGGCATTACAAAATGCTAAGTGGTGCAGGGTTTGAAAAAAAGAGAGACATGGATTGTCTGTTGTAGGAACTTGTCATGGTTTATACTTCTGTCACACAATGACTCCTACCCAACCGGGGAAGGCATACAGAAAAGGAAAGGAGATCCATGGGCTGAAATAGAAATAGATTTAATAAAATAATACTAATAAAAACTAATATTAATAACAGTGTTACTATAAAGTACACAGAGTATAAATATATAAGAATATAAAGTACTCAGCCAATATAGTGGGGGAGTAGGCCTCAGGGGTATGATGGTAGACAAGTCCCTCTTGAGATGACAGCCATGGAAGAAGGAGGAAGGGTTGACACCAGCAAAATCCCCAATTTATAGTGAACATGACATTAATGGTATAACATAATACTGATTGGTGAGACTGGGGTCAGTTTGGGGTCAACTACCCTGGGTTTCTGCTTCCCCCAGCCTCTGTACCTGTTTATATTAAGATTGCTAAAGACCTTGATCATCACATACCAGTGCCGGCCAAAAACTATAACAAAGCATCTTATCAGCTTCTTCTCATTAAATAGTGTTGTAGTCCTTACAGAACTGCAGTTTTCCTGAACAGAAAAACTGACTCTAAAATTCTGTCCTGGTAAACAAGGACAGAACTGAGGTACTATGTTTGCGAAGTTTAGCTGGGAGCTAATCCATGAAATATGATATGCTACTGTCTGTACAGGCACTTTATTGATAGAGATAATGGTAGATTTCTTAGACTGCTTATATATTTCTGTGTATGTATGTATCTACGTGTGCTTGAGAGATGAAATCAAGAGAAAATTAGAACCTGCTTTGTGATCTCAATAGTTCAGTTCTATCTCCAATGGAGGAAAAGCAGGAGTCATCTGGGCGAAGGTCTTCACTGAGGAAAAGCTTCTCTAGAGAAAAAAGCTTAAGGTATTATACTTTGAATTATATGTGTATCAGTTTGTTTAGAAGTGATGTGCAAATTATTGACTAATAGATACTGACTGTGAAGAGTTGAGGTTCTGACTTAAATTAGGACCTGAATTGTGAGATAAGTCTATCCAAAAGTTATTGACTTACAAGGCAGACATTTATATTTGACTAGTTATTTGAACTGCCAGCACTTCTGGAATTCAGTTTAAATCATTTTGTAGTAGTTACCTGAAATGGATAAAATGAATCGCATTGTGGAAAGTTCCTGTTTCAGGATGTAAAATGTAGATACTGCATCTTGAGTGTCTTACCAGGCCTATTCTAGTTTCTGCTCATTTACCATGTCCTCCAAATGCCCAGAATGATCTGCTCATGACCCACCATGCATATGCTACTCTTACTCAAAGGGAAGAGGAGGCAAAGGGAGATATTGAGCCCCAGTTATATTTGCTCTGCACCAGTGTGGGATTCCTTCATCTTGGAATATACTCTAGAGTCATAGACCGTGTTGCATAGTCTCAAGCAGCTGTGGAGATCTTTGAGACCAGTTCTGACAAGATAATGTGTTTGTTTATTACAGTGTGAGATAAGGATACCCCTGGATAGTTGCTTTTTAGTGTAATTTATGTCAATTACACAGTAAATGACTGCTCTGTTAGCAACCATAATGCTTTTGGAAAGCAAAAAAATTTCTTTAGGCAACAAAACCAGTACCTGGCTCAGTTTCCCATAGTATACTTGCAGGGATACAAAGATTTTTTCTTCAAGTATGAAGTAATTGCTTTTCAATGTCATGATCAAGTTGTATGATTTATAACCCCATTGTCATTCATTCTGAATCCATAATTCATACATCATTATTATTATTAATTTGTGAGATATATAGGAGTTACTTGAAGGTCAGTATCTGATTCCGAGTCTCAAACATGCTTAGACTTTTTCCTACATATTTTTTTTCCTTTGAACATATGTTTCTGTTCATCATTATTTCGCAAAGTACTACTGAACACAGTTTAAAGTCATCGCTTTGAAAAAGTGATACTGCTTTATATAAACCATAGTTGAAAGCGAAGAGAAAGGGCAGCTGTAATTGTCTGCTGGAAGTGTTTGAATTAGATGTAGAAGAAGTGCCTAGTTGATAGTCTGACATATATTTGCATAGACAGCAACATTTTTTATCAAACAGTTGCATATCTGATATACATATTGACTGGACTAAAATATAATATTTAATGTAGAATGATAAATGTACATTTATTCCATTCTATGTTCCAATACAACATTTACTCTACTTTCCAATGATCAGTTACTCCTTTTCCAAAGACAGCCAAGACATTAAGCTATGCAAAAAAAGGAAAGAAAATACATGTCATGTCTATATTTTGGTGGTAGAATATTGTATATCATATTGCTGCCTCCTTCTTCACACTGACTCTCTGATGACCCATTGGACTTTTGTACTGAAGTTGCAACAGGAATCAGAAACAGCTTGGAAACTTAACTGCCATGAGTTCTCCTTTGAGATGTTTGTCTGCATTTGCAGCAAGCATGTCTCACAAGTAGTAGGACAGCTTTGGGAAAGGGAAGTGATTTTTTTTTTTCTGATTCCCATTGCTGAATAAAACTGGGACAAAAAAGAGGATAGGAAAAACATAGCAGAGGTCTGCTGCAATGATTACTGATTGTTTTATAGCACTGGAGTGTAAGACAGCAACTCCACAGTTCCTTAAAAGATAAATATCAGACAGACATGGTGAAGAGTTGAGGAGTGGAGAAGAGATGGGTGTGGAACACAACCTTATATCAGCCTGTCCCATTTTGAACCAGGACAGAGCCATTCCACCAAGGAACAGAGCAGAGCCATACCTCAGAGAAATAAGAAGCAGCAAAACACCAGACAAATCATTGTTCAAACCCATCCTTCTCAGGGCTTTTCTTCCTGAAAACTGGAAAGAAGGAGAACAAGAGTGATTCAGGAGTTGAGTAGATAGAAAAGGAGAACAAAGTCTCCTGCTATGGTGTGCACTTTTCATAGGGAAAAGAAAGTACTGTGAGAATAGAAGGGAAAAGCAGGGGCCAAAGAAAAAATGGTCAAGGAACAAGAATTATACTATTTGTAGAATTTGTTGTTTTGAAACCTGCTATGTCAGACACTGCAGAGGTGAGAATAATTCCATTAACCATAATCGTAAGTATATAATTGGAGAAGTAGGTAGCTGTTTAATCAGGCATTGTAACGTTCCCTGGCTATAGTTAAAGTCACATTAGAGAAAGAAAACTGTTTGTCTGCTTTTCTCAAGTATAAGTGTAATTAATAATGAGAAGAGTTTATTTAAGAGGGTGGTGAATTTTATATAATTTGAAGATTAAATCTTAATTAGTCATCCTCTAGAAAATGTGCTTTATTATATCTATGAAAAGGGCTTTTTGTGCATATGATAAATCTCAATAGGTAAACGTTTGCAAAGTATTCTGAAGACAAATTGCTTGAATTAGACTGCAGATAATGGTATATGCCCTTCTGCTTTGTCCAATGCCTTCCATCTTAAGAGTGCTGTTCATTGTAAAAATTTTAAGAATAATTTGAAAAACATACAATATTGATAGTGTGCCCTGCAGCCACTGTACTCCAGTGATCCTTTCTTTCTTTTTTTTCTTCCTTCCAAGAATGCCAGAAGTATTATGGATTATAAAAAATAAGCCCAAACTGATAAACAAATGAAAGAATTTTTGCCATATTTCACATTAGAATTATCCAGGCCTTATACTGAAAAAAGACATAATGCTTAGAAAACACAAGTTCCATGTGTCCCCGTAAGTGAAAAATCCTAAATTATCTGATTGTATAGGTCTTAATGATACCTCTGGTAAGAGGTACTGATTTTATAACTTGTGAAATGCACAGTATTCCAGCTAAGCAGAACATGCATTTCATTTATACTTCTGCTAGGTGCTTATGATGCCTGTTCAGGATCAGAGGCATTTTTCTGATTCTGAACATTAGTGAAAAATGTCACATTTACAATGAAAAAAAGTCAGCAAGAACAGATCTCTTGCAAAATCTTCATCTGACAGATCAAGTTGTAGCTTGTGTAATGCTTGAATTACATGGATTTGCAACTACCAGGGCTGCTGCTTTGCATGTCCTGTCAAGATTTCAGCCATGCCCTTGATGCCGTTTGTTTCTTTATTTGAAGTCCAGATCTATATCAAGTAAAAACTCATGGGAGTTAATGATTTTTAATTCATGACCCTATGTAACCAAACTGTAACTATCTAAAAACATTTTCTATATACTGTCTAGGAACTTGTTCTTATTATTATATAGCTGTACATAGGTAAGTGTCTTCTCCCCTAGATAATCCATGTATGGCAAAAGTATATAAGAGCCACAGACAAACATAAAATGAGAATTTACAGGAATATTAATATGGAGCTAGTGTAATTTGGTGCCTGACCATCTCCTGAGGGCATGTTCCACAAATACTCTCCACAGCTTTATAGATTTTGGACTATTCATTATCAAGAGAAAATATTTCCCCCACCTTTCCCCCAAAATCAGTTTGTCTGAAATGGAGAACTACTGTATAAGAATTTGGGGTGTAGAGATGACAGTATTCTAAATAAGTGTTTATTGTTTTCTATGTAAGAAAAGGGAAGGGGAAAAAAGAAGAGGAAAAAATTAAAGAAGTTGGTCAGATTATAGCTGAAGTCCAGGATGAAATAAATCTAGAAAATGCACTTTGGCTACCACCACCTGACTTCATTTTACTGGATTACATTAATGATGCTTCCAACACAATTCTACCACTAACTACTACTCGGGAACGGGTTGTGGCTCTTGCACAGTGAGTACTGAATTGTATTTCCATAAATAATGCAAATAAATTGAATTAGTAAAATAACAGTTTCCTCATCCAAAGACAACTTTTCCAGATTTCTTGTTTTTTCCATCCTTCGTTGGACTCCAAATCAGCTTTGGCCCAGAATTTTGGCATTATTTTAGATGTAAAGTTTCTTGTTTCTAATTTCGTGTAATTTGGGGTTTGGGTTTTTTTTGTTGGTTTGTTTTTTTTTAAATAAAATATCACTTGCAACACAGGGTACAAATTTTTCATTTTGAAAATATTCATATGGACAATTTCACTTTTTTTCACATCTGTGTATCTATACTAATCCTTTCCAATGAACACATCAGCTGCATGTAGCATCTACATCACCAAGGAGAGACCCAGGTGCTGCAGAGCCTAAATTCACAGACTAAACCCCTAGCCTAATACTGAGACTATTGCAGTGTCTGTGTGTCATGTCTCTTCTTTCTCTTGCAATCTCTCTTGCCTAGTTGGGTTGGTAAACCCCTTGGGACAGATACTTTCTTGTATTTTGTTTTCCTACAGAGCCAAAAGCACAAGACATTTTTTCTAGTGTACTTTTCAGGTGCTATGGTAATTAACATCCTGATAATTTAATAGTGCCAGAATATTGCAATGGTGTGTGTACAGACTGTTGTTGTCAATGTGTGATTCATTAGTTACACTGGCTACTCAGCCTGGGCACCAATCACTGTCATCTCCAAGCAGTGTGTCTGCTTTCATCTTCTCCTTACTTTAACCTTTACTATCTGAGCAGTTTCCTGGCTACCTCCTGAATCTGGAGAGTTTGGCGTCAGATCCTGCTGAGTCTCACAAAATTTGTTTCTTCTACTAACTCTCATTTTTAATGAAGTAGTCTAATGTGATATGAGGAATGACTTCTCTGTTGATGGCAAAATTTGACAGGACAGATATTCATCCTTAACTATCCAGCTGTGTATAAATCATGCTGCCTTCCTCAAGGTGGAATCCATAAAATGCTCTTTCAGATCCGCTCTTCAAACACACCAATGAAATACTTGCAGATACGCAACCCAGAGAAACAATCACAGGGAAATTTAAGTAGAGTGTTTTCTGGGGGGATTTTTATGTGTATGTTCCATTTTAAGTGACTGCCTGAATAGCATGTGTTGAATAGGAAGGGGAGGAGGCAGCTGCAGCAGCCCTCCACAGTCTGGCAGCTTGAGCAGAGCTCCTGCTGTGCTCACCAGGGAGGGAGCCAGGGTCGATGAGGGAACACGCAGCAGTGCTGGCTCTCTCCTTTCAAACAAACACAGCACATCTTTGTGCATATGCCAGAGCGGTGTCTGTGGAGGCTCAAGAAGGTTTGCTCCCTTTACTGAAGGCTGGCTGTAGGCACAAGCAACACAAGTGACTGCTTAGAGCCCCCCACTTCTTTAGGCTCGTCCAATAATTCCCAGCTTCAAGATACCACATCTAGCCTGCTCAGTGATAACTCCCCGTACCCACAGTGTTGCCAACAGTACCTCCTCAGGCCTTTGTTTTTGAGACATACAGTCTTTGAGGTTGCCTCTCATTTACTGTGAGGACAGAACCTGTTCACAGTTACTGCAGAGGAGGTGATGCAGATTTTAGCTGCCTGTCTGAAGCAGTGTTTTGTGATTCCCATGTCAGCTCTGCAACACCTTGTTCAGAATAAGAACCCTCAATAACACTGATGCCTGCGGCTGAGGACACTTTGAGGAACAAAGGTCTTTACATACAGGGGCCATGCATAGGGGTGGTGAAGATATATGTATGAAGAGGTAGGGGCTTGATCTTATGGGTGTGCAACCACCCCAAAGACATGCTTTTGGCAATATTTGCACAGATTGTGAGTTCTGATCTTCTGTTTCTTTGGCTGAGCTGTTCTTTTCGATGGATAAATACAATCCTTTCATGCCCCAAATATTGGCTTCGATATAATCATAGAGTCATGGAATCATTGCCTCATTTAGGTTGGAAAAGACCTCTAAGATCATTCATTCTCACTGTAAACCTAACACTGAGTAAGAAAGCATGTGTAGAAGTTCAAGTACTCTTTCTGGATATAGTTGCTTTCCTATGTTGGGATCATTACCTATGGCTTTATTTTTTATATCTTATTCTCACATCTTTATTACTATTTGAAACAAATGGAAGGGCTAGAGTTTGTAATACGTAGCTCATGTAATCTGTTAGCTGTAAAGATGAACACTAACTTCTGAACTACTTCCTCAGTAATTACACTGTTATTGGTGATTTTCTCTGAGGACTTTGTGCCTATACTAGACCTCTCCAAAACCTCTGCTGACAGGTGTTGCATCTTGGTTTAGGTCTGTGACAAATGTGAATGTCCTGAGTTATGGTGACCTGTATTTAACATTGAGCATATTTACAATATGAGTTGCTAAATCAAATAATTAAAGCAAACACAGCAAAAGTATTAAAGTCTTATTTGTCATTCATTTACTGTTTGTATACATTTCATTTAGCTATATTTTTGTGATAAATACTAGAGAAATTATAGATGCAATTGATCCTGGTATAAATTGGAACAGGTTTGTTGCAGACAAGATGGGTGGCCCAATTGAAAGAGACAAACTACATGACTTCAGCTGGGAACTTCACATAAGTGAAATAGAACTTGAACTGAAATGCAACGTTGTGCCTATTGGCAAAGTCAAAAAAGGAACATTCTGTCACAGGGCTTTACTTTTCAAGGTACATTAACATTTATTTTACAACATAGCATCATTGACGTTAAATGGATATTATAAACTAAAGTATACTTGCATCAATATAATATAATATTTATATTCATGTTAAATCTTTTGTATACGCTTAAGTCATTTTTCACTGGCAAAGTTGATTTCCAAGTGAATGAAAGCCAGCATCACTTCTCCCTGTAAACATTCTTGTCATTAAATTGTCTTAAGTGATATCAGCAGAATACTTGATAAATGACAAAAAGCCAAAATATTTTACTAGGAGTCAAAACATTTTACATTTTCTGTAAACTGTAAAATATTGAATTATGCAGCTTCCTTTTTCTTTCATATTGCTAATGTAAACTTGTTGGGACAATTTTTATTTAGTGTCTATCCAGCATTCTATGACAGCATATAACAGCTTTTATGTTCTAGTTTCTTAGGCGGGGAAGTTTCATTTATCCTGTCTTCAATTGAAGATGTATTGGTGCAGCCTATTTATCTGTCCCATCCTTTTTCCTTGACTGTTGGGTACCTTGACTTTTCTCCTTCTGGATGGAAAGGAAAAGAGAAGCAAGGTCCTAGCACATTAAGTGGGAAGACCACAACCCTAAATTCATGGTATCCGTGGGTAAAGAAAGTTGCTGATGCATTCTGTCGAGGTCTGAGGGCATGAATTAACTGTGCTGAAGCAGCACTGATGTTCTCTTACCCTTCACTGCCCTAAGAAACCTTTGTAGGGATGGATAATCTCTCCTAAAGCTACAGCAGTCTAAGCAGTGGATATACTTGTCCATTTGAAACAAGTTAGAAATCTTTCAGGATTTCATTCCTTCACAGCAGACACATACTGAGAAAGCAGTTTTGTAGCTGGAAACCATTATCTGTCTGCAAGGGGTAGCGCAGCACAGAGGAAAGGCAGGTGTTTCATCTAGCAGATGCTTGACTCACATTTCATTGCTTCCCACATTTGCAGGGCTAAAAAGTGTGCTTTGGAGTACAGCAGCAATCCTAAACTTACACTCATAAAAATGTTACATTCATACTAGCTGAATGTATGCAATGTATCTACACCTTATTGCTTGTATAGACAGTTCTTCTAAATGTTACTCAGAAATAAGTCTTCCAACTAGGAAAAAACATTGCTTGGTACTGTGAGTGTTGCACTTCATTTGAGATCTGAAGGACTGGCTGACAAACAAATGTATCAGTATCCGAAAACAGTTTAAATGAATGTTTCTCATGTTGTGTATAGAATATGGTAGAAATAACATTTAAAAGCCTACACTTTCTAAGCAGAACCAACAATAAAGATCTGCAGTTTGGAACACATTAGAGATTTTCAAAGGCTGTTTCAAGAAAGCCCTTGGCCTTTCAGGTCTTTGTTTTCTTTTTAAGCATCTCTTGGCTTTGCTGTATGCTGCACAAGCTACGTGTATTAACTATGATTAACTAATTTTTCTTTCCTTTTTAGGTGATAGCAGACAGAATTGGCATTGGCTGTAGTTTAGTTCGTGGCCAGTATAACAGAGCTTGGAATGAAGTTAAATTGGTTGATGACTCTCCTCAAGGAATAGCTGGGCTTCTGCTTCCTCCTCAAGAGTATATTGTAGATCTAATGTTTGAGCCAGGCTTTTTGATGAAACAGGGAAGTGCAGAGGCAGACCAGTACAAACACATTTAATAATCTCTACAAATTTAACAAAAAAATATTTTAAAGATGCTTGCAATGCTAATGTTTATGAAACATAAGGGGTTTCAGGTCCAGCTATCAAAAAGAAGCATACCTGGTATGTTGTCCTAAACATTTAATTAAACATATTTTAGTTATACAACTTGAATGCTTGGAAATTTTGTTTATTTTTTGGTACTATTTTAAGACTAAACTGTGAAACTACAGATTAAAATTTGGTTGATCAAGAATATTTGGTATGTGTTAACAATAAAATGCTTATTAAATACATTTACATTCTTTCTAAAATACAGTATATTCTTTTTTTCTTTTCAAATCCCATGCACATTTATAGGAATTATATGTCCATGAAGCAAGAAAATATGACATCTGGTGAAATAACAAGCCACCTAAAACCAACTGGACAATTTCTTGTGTGAAATAACCCAAGAACTGAGAGTCAGAAGAACTATGATAACAGTACCCTTTCAGTCTCTAGAAAATATCCCATTTCTATTTCTTGGAACTTGGCAGAGTTAAGAGTTATGGATAACAACATACTCTGGATGAATGTAAATACTGTTTGTCCTGGCACAAAGAAGACAGATGATTGATAAGTTACTGCTTGCAATCTCCCTTTGAATTCTCCATTTTTCACTTGAATTTACAATAGATTCTGAGAAGGGAGCCATTTTAGACAGGGAGTTTCTGTTTCTTGCAGTCTTTTGTAACATGGTGCTGCCAAAATGGCTTATCTAAGAGAGGTAAAACACGATAACAAACATTTTCAGGTAAAGCTACCAGGAATGTACTGAAGTAGAGTATTTCAGGGAGCATCAAGTGAGTTTACTTTATTGTTGAAAACTGAGAAAAAGTCCTGTACAGAAGGTAGGCCAATACAGACAACATTGTGCAAAATTGAATTTCAGAAGAACAGAATGCCAAGGCATTTACTTGCTGTCTACCAAAATGTGATAAAGAAATCTGGGGTCTGTGTTCTTTTAGTTTTTTAATGTTTGTATAAGTGCAGTCACTTGTATAGTTTGTTTTGGTTTGTTGACGTTTTAATCTTTTGTATTCA
>NW_010206543.1:12909-46456 GCF_000695765.1 Mesitornis unicolor
TGAGCATGATCCCACCACTCCCCCTCCTTCCTCCTCTGACATGCAGCATGATTTTCTGGTAGCCCTTTGGGGGGGGAAAAAAAAATCTTTCTGTTGTAAATTATATGGCCTCATGTTCATTTTCTTACCTTATGTTCAGCAGTACTCTAGACATCAGAATGAAAAAACTCTGGAAACACAATAACACAATAAATTAGCAGAACTGAGCGGAAGGTGAGGATGTGTTTCTTATCATTGCTATGTAGCAGGTAGGGGACTGATGAAAAATCATAAGCTGTCACTGACAGAAATGACAGGATATAGAAACCTGAAACTTTGGAAGTGCAGTAAATGAAAGTTAAATAATTTCCTACTAGCTATCTTTTTGTATAGTTTTCCTACATTAGAATTTCATTATTTTGTATTAGAACCATAATGTTAAAGTGTGACTTACCCTGTTTGAGAAGGGCTTGAAAAACAAAGCCATTTCTGTTGTTTCTAGTAAAAGGTGTTTTTTTTTTAAAAAGACAAAATAATTTTTTCAAAACAAAAATTGGGAACTTCTGTTCTAGACATACAAGCTTACTTTAGATAAAATTATTAGCTAAAGAAATGAAAAAAATACTACACCACCTTGTATAATGAAGACTCTGATGATCCAAAAATCCTGGATGGAGGTTGTTTTATGTCTTTCACAATTTTTAGCTTTGTATTAGCGAAGTCCTGTCAATTCAAAACTGTAATGCACTTGGGTCAGAAATGAGATCTAAGTAGAGTATGAATGCTTAAATCCATTAATCAAACACTTCATCAAAATTGTTATTTGAAAACTGCAATTCAGTTGTCAAATAAGTAAAAAGACGCCACACTTTTTAAATCTATGCTTCCCAGGGACCTATAGGCCCTGGTTAAGAATTCCGCCAGCCTTGACAACAGCAGCCCAGCTCACATTCATTCCAGATCTGAATCAAAACCCAAAATGTTCAAAAAATTCTTCAGGGCTCAGGTAAATATTCCTAGGCTGTGCCTAGCATATACCATTTAGCTTGGGCCATGCCTGAGTGAAGTGATCCCCTACCTTCTTTCAAGGAACATAGGGGGAAAGGCCTCATGTTTCCTTTTACATAATAGTGCAGCAGGCAGATCAGTCACTCAGGACATTGAAGGAGTCAGGTTCGATGTCTTCCTAGGCATGAGCAAAACAGTCTGCAGCTACCTGATTGCCTGGATGTATTCTAGGCACTAAGCGCTCTTCATGCCTCTCTGAAGCTCTGCTATCACATAGGAAAGAGCATAGGATTAATAGGCTATAGAAACTGAAAAGCTGAGCAACCTCTTCAGTATCAGGGGTAACAATTAGGTTTTTCCTTTGGAAAAAGAGAGTCTGGATCTCCAGTGCCCACTGTCAGAAGTGTTCTTAGTTTACTGAGTGTCTACTGCAAACTGTAGAAACTGTACCCTACCTAGAAAAACACCCTCCTGATTTAGGTGCTTTCCTGCAAGGTGAAGGGCTGTCTTGGGCAAAACCAGGAACTGAAACAAGGTTCATTCCTCCACAGCTGTAACCACTGGGCAGTTACACATACATGGGAATCATGGCTAGCAGCTGTGAGGTATGAAAACCAAATGAGACATGCTCAGCTTCCTGAAAGAGAAGTTATGTAGATGATTATCCCAGGACAATGATGCTGACTGTAGATCCTGATTTGAAAGAGGCACCTCTAAGTCATGCTTACTATGATGTTTGTACTCCTGAGAGAAGCTAGCATAAGGATACCATAGTCTTGACTCATCTGGTTCATTGGAACTACTTTGCTTCACACTAACTGTGCTGAACTTCAGTATTGCCCTGTTTAGCTTCCTGCTTATTGCATGATCTACTCCAAGGCACACGGAACTGACACATCACACATGAGCAAACACACCCCCTTGCCGCTAATTTTCATTAAGAAGAATTTTGGGTTTGATTTGGCATTGAAAAGCACAATGTTTAATGTATAGCGCATCTGCATATCAAGAAATGCAAAACTGGACGATGTTGATGAAAGGTCAGGCATGATTTCTAACTTTCTAATGAACATGAACCAGCAAAGCAACAGACCAGAATTGGTCGCAATGTCAATATGATTTCAAGTTGCAACAGAGCTTTTGGTATGAGAGAGTCCAATGTTTTGACCCTGCATGCTTCCCTGCCTTTGCTTGCTCTGTGTGTGCCAGACCCATTGTGGCCAAGGGAATCCCAAGTGGATAATTCCAGGCTCTTCAGAGCAGAGTTTGGCTGACACCTGTTTCAGAGGGGTGTCTCTGGTAAACGCCTCACTGCAGAAGTGGATTCTTCTGTTCTTCCCCAAGCAGATGCAGAGGCAGTACGGATTGCTGGCAGCAGCAATACCCACACTTTCACAGTTCCCTTTTCTGTTACCCTTGATCCCTGAGCAGTAGGAGCACTGAGGTTAACTTACACTTGGTTTATCTTTATGCTAGCAGGGAACAACTACTGTGTAATTTATAGAACGAACACATTTCAAGTGATTTGTTATTAACCACTGCTAAACTACAGCAATGGCAGAACATCACTCCCTTGAACTGTATAATACCTTGCATAGTAGAAATTGAAATTAACTCTTCCTCCAGTAAATCTCTGTCCCTGCTTAACTCTGGATCCTGAAAAGAATCTAAGGCTCTTAGAGCAGAACAGGTGGTTATTTTCAGATCTTTTTATTCTGTTATTTTTTACATCAAACTTGACTTCAGGCAAAGCCAAAACAGTCTTTTATTAGTAAATACAGGTTTTGAATGGTGACATTATTTCATTCATAGCACCTTTGCATGAATCTTCACCTCTTCTACTCTAGGATTCATTTCTCCATAAATCCAGGTTATTATCAATGCAGTGTGTCAAAATGGAGGCTGTGCAGAGGCAGTACACATTTACTGGCTAGAGTGCCAACTCAGTTAAGATAGAAAAGTGACTAATACATTTATTATGTTCATAACTCTTTTGCTGGTTTATACAAGAGTCTTCTCCCCAACAACTCATTGGCAGTACCTATTTCCTTCAGAACACTGAAAATAAGCAAAAAAAGTCCCCAGATAATACAAAGCCCAAAGACAGCATATGCCATTACATCAAAATAAAAGAAGAAAACATAAGGATGGACATGCAGGCTCAAGCCAAGAGTCTATCCAGCCCATCTCCAGCTGCCGTGGGTGCTCGGGCTCTGGGCTGCTGGATGGGGAAGGCGCCAGCACAGTTGCTGATGGGATTTGGCTGCACTAGAGCAAAGCAAAGTCAGTCACAAAGTGGTTTCATCTTTTTGCCACAGGGAACAAAACAGCAGTTTGTGTGTGGGCTAGAGTGGTTATGAATCACAGGCATTGCTTTGCAGAAAAAAAATCTTCCAAATCTCTGGCCAGTCTCTCCTCAACAAACTTTGCTGATAGTGCAGCAATGGCAAAAACCTTACCACACTCTGACAAAAAACCTCTTTCTTGCCTGTGTAAACTATTTCCCTGAACTACAGAAGCTAAAAAGAGCTCTTTTATTGCCATACGCTGGTTCTATGTGAGGCACTGGACACAGGCAGCCCTACAGGCCAGAGCGATGCCACCCAGATGCTGAGGAGCGGGACTGGCCATGCAGTGAGCTCTGGGAGGTAGGACTGACCCTGCAGATGGCCGGGGTTCCTGCACCGGGGGATCAGTGCTCAGCTAAAATGTGTCAACTGCAGAGTGCTGATCAACACATCCCAAACACCATGAAGCACTATGCAGAGATGAAAACACACAATACAGCGCACATACACCTGTACAAACACCTACCAGCTCATCCAGAGAGCAGACCCTCTACCACCGCAGCTGGGCTGAGGCATCTCCTCCCTGGCAGCTGTACCTCTCTCCAAATGGCATGGGAGGAGACACCCAAAGGTGTCTGTTACAGCATTTTGCCATGGGCTTTCAATACAGCTATGTGGACTGGGCTCTTTACCAGTACAGCTATTACAGCAGAACTTTGCAGATAGATTAACAGCTCTTTAGCCCTCTTAATGAGCTAATTATTTTTCTATTATACAAACACTGGCTCTGACACTGAAGGATATCGGAAATACTGGAATGACTTTATCTAGCCTTCCTTGTCCACTATCACCCAGGCTGAATTTACATTTTGGGTATAGGTAGGGTACATGCAGAAAAGTCAGAAACAGAGAGGGAGAGACACACACACACATACGTGTCTTCAACCTATGAAAATGTTATTTGTAGGACATGGAAGAAATTAGTGTATTGGAGATACAATGAGCTAGTCAAAGCTTTACTCTCATTAAGAAGTGAGCTTATTTGCATGCTAATGAACCAGCTTGTTCTTCCAGCTCATTGATGTTTCACTGACATGCTGAGATGTCATCTATGGAAATGATGTGCAAAGCATAATTGAAGCCAGCTCTTGCTTGAAGTTAGATAAATGTTGGGGGAAATACAGCAAGATGAGAAAAACAATCTGATATCAAAGCAAGCAGCAGCCCCTGTTACTCGTGCAGTCCTTTGCCCAGGCTATGCCCACCTACTCAACTGCTGCTTACGGCCAGCTCTCCTTTTTCTAGTCCTGCCTCGCAAGTGAGCACAGCAGCAGGCTCCTTCAATCCTTCCAGCAGTTCTAACATTGGTCTATGCATGTTTGCCTTGCCTGTTTTAGAGTAAGAGACAATGAAAGCTTTTCAGTGAAAGGCTCTTCTAGGCAGGGCAGCCCTGTTAGGATTCACATGGAGGGCTACCTGTGAGCAAACCTTTTCCAGTCTGCATAAGCTTTTAGAGCTGTCCACTGCTGTTTAGCACGCCTTCAACTGTGCTGCATAAAACTGCCAAAAATAACCAGCTCTTTTATGGACTCCATAGTCTGTAACATCTTTCCTTTTTGTGGCACCAGCGTTGTGCAAGTTTGCATTAAAACATGATGTTAACTTCTTGTGGATCAGAAACTGCTCCAAAAACCAGTTCACTCTTCTGTTGCAAGAAAGGTCGAGCTAACTACCTGACAAAATGCCTCAGTATACGCTGGTCCCACATCTAAATTACAGTTCATAGACTCCCTGCTTCATTGTTGTTGCTCTCTCACTGCTTCTAGATGACAACCCTAGATTGTCACTGCTTCTGATATTCATCTTTGTGTTTTCTAACCTCTATCCTTCTACAGATCAGCAGTGCTTCCTAACTAGAAGGTGTATTTGAAAGAAAAAGCTCACCATAGCATGTTTTAAATTCATTTTTAACATAAATTTCTCTAGACAAGATCCTTTTAGTGACAGAGTTTGAAAGAAGATTCCTTAAAGGCCAGGTGTCAAAAAGATACTCAAGAGTCAAAAGGCTTTTCAAAATGTCAGGTCATTAATTTTAATTGGCATTATGGAACAAATTATGAAAGGGTGGAGGTCTGCTCAGGGTCCCAAGATGTAAGAGATTTTGGTAATGATGTCTAATTTCCTAAGCTGGAAAATTAGAGTACTCTCTGACAAATGGACACTCTTAAGACACAGTTTATCTATGGTAGATCATACAGAAGAATCTTATGCTGTGAGTGCCAATTTCATTTTGTTGTAGAATGCTAATGCAAGTGAGTTTAATCCCAGATCCACCTGCTATTAATGGGAACTGCAGTACCAAAAAGAGAACTGCATGACTAAAGGCTCGTATAAATAGGTATAAATATATTTTTAGAAAGTCAGAGGCCATAAGACTAAACACTGGATGAGCTTAGAGATGTTCAGGTATTAAATTCCTCTAGGAATTCCCAATTACAAGAAAGCTAAGTACTAGGAATTAACAGCACTGTGCCAAATGTTGTGTTGGATGTAAGTATCTCACGGCAGTTTCTGCAAGCCAAGTGTTTGTGTAGCATGTGGTATGCTTCTAAAATAGCACGAAATGCAGAGTGAGTTCAGGATGCAGTGTTGCATGTGCCAAGCAGCACACTGCCCTATTGGTCAGCGTGCCTTCTTCAGAGCAGAGCCACAGCTCAGAAGCTGCAGTCACTCTGGGATTAGTCTGCAGCTTTGGTTACCATGGGACAGAGGGATAGGAAAGGGGCCACCACCAGCATGTTGTTGCCACTTGCTGTGTGTTTGCTGACCAGGGGAGTATGACAGTGAACAGTAGCACAGATTCCACTCAAGTCTGCGCTCATTTTTGGTGCTGAAATGCCACTGAACATTAGGTATGCTGGGAAGGTGTCTTTACTTGCCACTCAAAAATCAAAGCAATGCAATATTAATGAACATGCTGGCAATAGCTGATCTACCAGTATTTTTCCCTGCTTAGATGAATGGCAGTATGATGTGGAAACAAGAGGTCTGTATAAACCCTGCTCCGATCCTTTCTATCCTCTTCCTATATCGCAAATATGGATCAAAACATTTACAGCAGCAGCATCAACTCAGTATACTCTGTCTTTATAAAGTCCGCACAGGGGCAGTTGTCCCTGAAGATCTGACCAGTCTTTATATCACATGAGGCTGGTGTAGACGTTTTTGCTCAGTCCAGAGCTGCTCAGGGCTCTGGAATGGAAATCTCAAATCCCATTCCTGTGGGCCAGACTGCCACCAGGCACCCCATTTTCATGAAATGGAAAACCAGCTCATGTCCTGAGAGCAGATGCTAGTTTGTCCAACAGATAAGTGGTGAGCAT
Source organism: Mesitornis unicolor (assembly GCF_000695765.1). Taxonomy (NCBI): domain Eukaryota; kingdom Metazoa; phylum Chordata; class Aves; order Mesitornithiformes; family Mesitornithidae; genus Mesitornis; species Mesitornis unicolor. Next base: position 19,568 of record NW_010206543.1, read on the forward strand.
GCTGGAGACCAACGATTATAACCAAATCTTGAAGTACTGCTTAAAGAACGAGTTTAAGGCAGGGAAGGCACACTCGGCAAAGCAGAACTGCGCACGGTACAACTGCAAACTCTTCAGGCACTTTCTGAATTAGAGTGATCTCTCGCACTGCTTCCACCCTACTACATGTTTCTTATTTTTCAAATAACACATGCGTTTGAGGAAATCATAATTTGGTTCTAGATAACTGGAGGAGAGAGTGTGGGCTGGAACCTAAAAAGCCTTCAAAAATGCAGACGGCAAATTCATTTTGAGATATTTCTCTCCCTCCACTATCCATCTACTTTGCCAATGACCCTGTTCATTACTCCATAATTCTTACTTGAATGAAATCAAGAGGGGGGGTCTGACCATGAGGCAGGTATCTCTTGCACAGAGCTATCCGTGTGTTTTAGTGCCCCATCAAACCCCCCCCCACAATTCAGGTCACAGCCTTTAGGGCTGCTGAAAGCTCTGTCAGAGCTGCTGCAGGGCCAGGACACAACACTTCCCACTGGGAAGAAGTGCTGGTGGCAGGAGGATGTACCCCATAAAAAATAGGGAAGACCAAGGTATTACTTCTTGGCCCCTCAACTTGTTCAATTGCATCCGTGTTTTGGTATAAGTTTTTCAGAGGGCAGATGTTGCCAAGTGTGCTTACCGACACAACACAAGTGAGCCAGAACTTGAACTCCCAGCTAAATGATCACCCCCACTGACGGCTCAGACAGTGGCAGTACAAAAGGATTTAAGGATGTTCATAAGAAGCAGGACATGCACTCGATCCTCCACTTTCCGGCAATTTCCCAAACCGAGAGTACTGCAGTGAAGATGAGCTGCCAGCTCAAACGCAGTGGGTGGCTCTACCAGGTGTGCCTTCATCACAACAAAGGTGAGATTAAGGAAATGCAGAGTTTTAGGGGATTTTTAAGGAGCGTGAGATTAAGGAAATGCAGAGTTTTAGGGGATTTTTAAGGAGCATGAGTTTGTGCTTTCCTTGACTAGAAAATGCATTAAAAATAAAAAAATCTGGAGCTCATCTAAGACAGAAGGAAAGAAGGTTCATAACTGCACTTATGTGAATCGCAAATTTAAAAACACATCTAAGACGAATGAGCTGGAATAAAACCTGTTCTGGTGAGCTCTGCTCCTCGAGTATTCCCATTTGCTGGGAAAGAGGCAAATTCTGTTATCAGGGAAATCAGCCTATTAAAGGGGGAGCAATTTCTCCCAGTCAGAGTGTGAAGCATGACATACCCCACTCTTAAATCACTTATGTTTCACTTCTTTATGATGCAATCGTGAATTAGCTTTTTCTCTTTCGTAATTAGAGAATAGAACAGATGGTCAGGGCTTAGTTCAGGGTGATAAATCCGTTAAGATAACCTACAGAAAGCTGCTGCTATGGCAGTTGCTGCCAAATAACTGTTCATTCAATGCTTTGTTCAGGCTTTGGGCACTGGATGGAAGAAGAACCATCACAGTTCTTCACTGCCTTGAGGTACAAGGGATAAGAAATGACACACTAGTCTGGAAAATGTATTATTACTGTCCATGTGGCTCAAGGAAGTTGCATGGTGTGATATAGGGGATGTATGGGGCAATCCAGGGAAACAGGCTGGAATTGCTGTTTCCCAACAGCTGCCCCTGCAGATACACTCACTCCATCCCAGAATGTGTGTCTACTTTTCAAAGTGTATGAAATTTAGCTGAACAGGTGACCTGATTGCAGAACAGAGATTTCTATCAAGGAGTGATTGCAAAATATCTATTTCACTTTGAATTTATGTCTTCACTCATTTTGCAAGAAATTTCTCAAAGCCTAGAATAATTTGGTCCAATCCAACTCAAAGCATTTGTCACAGTGAACCAAACCTGTAGGTCCCTTCCAACTAGAACCATTTATTGTGTTTCTATTCTATTCTGTTCCCATCCTTACACTCCAGCAGAAGGTTCCTGCTTAAGCTAGTGGACAAATACAACCTATTTTTTTCCTAAAAATAGAGGTTAGAATAATTAGGTATCCTCTAGCTTATGATTAGCAATAAGAGGTATTAAACCATAAAGCAAATAAGGCATATCAGGCTACTCCACAGGTGAATCTCAGCAGAACCCATGGGCTTCAGAGAGGTTCAGATCTACATTCAGGCTCTCTGTGCTTCTGGAAACCAGCAATACCCTTTTCTGGGATGCTTTGGCACTTCCACTGCTAATAATTTTTGCTGAAATCCTCTTCCACCATTGGAATTCAGTACTGGAGCGTTACTGCGTATCTTTGGATAACATTTGCATGGAGAACCAGTATTTCCATATACCAGGAGCTCAGAGTTTCATCACATCTGAGTGGCCAGAAACCAGCTACAGAGTTGTATCAAGTCTGTTAGAGGCAGGACTCTGCTGAGGAAGAATGTGGAGTTCTTGCGGTCATCTCTCACAAAAGCAGTGAGGATTTCTGTGGGGAAAATGGAGCCTGCCACAGACACAACCTACCCACCAAAGTGCTCGTGGCAGTCCCCTTTTCTTCATCCTCTGGAGATCTGGCCACATAGCACCACTACATATGGCAGGTCCTATACACATTCTTGTACACTTTAATGGGCACATACATTAGGTATAACAAAATGAGCAGAAGAAAACTGATTGCATACAAATGTATATAAACAAAAATACCACTATTTCAGTGTTTTATCCTGTATGTAGTAATGTCAAGGGGCTTTATTAACAAAAGCTGCTTAAGCAGAGGTTTGAATTTGATCAGGGTTCATTTGATTTCTGCACCTCACGGCTTCCTGGCTGACTGCTCAGTATCTGCCAGCATAGGCATTATGTGATGCTCTGCTTGTCCCCAAAGGTGTCAGTCAAGACAGAACCTGAGCTGGGAAATGGTTAGAGCCCAGATAAATTTATTAACAGGGTAGTCTGGACCATGAAGGCTTCCCTCCTACTCTCGCCTTCACCCGCCTCCACACATGCTGCTGCTGCTGCCTGGGCACAGAGTGATGCTACAGGAGGAGCTTCTGCCCCAGCTACACACAGCTAATAAAACACTGGGCTTCTGATGAGTGATCCTTCCCTGGATGCAGTTTGTATATGTGCTGGAGTCAGGCAGCATTTTAACAATAAACCCGCTGAATTACAATTCAGGGAAAATTTACTTGAAAATTTACATAATGTAGCTAGGGGAGACTTTAACTGCTTTCCCTTGTGCATAAGGGAGAAGAAAAAAAAGGAGGAAAATTAAGTAACAGCCTAATTGGCTTTTATAATAGTCTATGGGGAGAAATGCAGGCCGGTTCTGTGCCTAGCTACGAAGCTTGGTATGTGCTGTAACCATGGGAGGCAATATTACAGGCATGACAGGACAATGATTTGGTTTTACAGCACTGAAGATCTGAAAAATGAAATGCCTCCAGCCGGGGGGGTTATTTTCTGCTTGAGGAAGACCTGTCATGCTGGTTCGGAGGACTGCAGGTCAGGTTGCTGTTGGAGGGGAAAATGGAGGATCTGATCTGCCTGTGCACAACCCCAAATGTGGACCACAGCCATTAGGATGCCTCTTCCACCACCGTGCTCATTTTAATCACTGAGTGGCTTGCAATAAACTGGATAACAGGATGATGTGTTACAATGGAAAACAATGGACCTGTGTTGTTTCAGTTTCCACTGTCTCAAAACTGCGTTGTTTTGGGATATTTTCAGTAACAGAGAGCTGCAAGGAAGATATTGACAGTTCATTTTTTACTGAGTTTTGTCTTTAAAAAAGCACCAGTTAAATCAATGTCAATTACATTATAATATGCAAGTTTCAGGGCTAATCACTTTTTCTTACCTTCCTTCATTTCCCAGATACTTCAGGGAGAGCTCCATTGATTACCTGTCCTCCTTAGCAGCAAACACTGCCCGAGACCAAGGCCAGGGATGGGAGGGAAATGCAGTTGAGCCAGAGATTGCAGCAGTGAGCCCTGGGAGCAACGCTGTCACCTGCCACCACTTTCCAGCCCTAAGGCCTTTGTCAGAACTGGGGGAGTATCAGATTTGGTCTCTCTTCTCCAAAGGCTCCGCAGCGTGCTCCAACTCCTTCCTAAACTGTGGCTAAATGGCCAAATGATCATGGCTGAATGAGATGCCATAGGGGTAAGCTAGAAAGCATTTGGAAAGGTCTTTCTCTGATCTTCACTTCCTAGAATGGCTGAAGAAAAATGTTGTCCTTCTTCCTACAGCACAGACACTGCATTCTGCCAGCACCAAGAGCCCTGTCAAAGCCCTCTCCTCTCTGCTTAGCAGCATTGCTCTCCTGCTATCCTGCGTCAAGGTTCTGAGGACTCACAGGCATCCCATCTCCAGCCTTTTTATCGAGGTTCTCCGGCTTTGCTCCATTATGTCTTGTTATATAGGACAAAGTCATTAATCACCTATGTTGCCACAAACAGTGAATGCCATCATCTATGAGCCTTGCAGCTCTCCATGTTTTGGTGTGTGGTTTCATGTATCCAAGCAGAGGATTTGATTGCAGCCATGGTACCGATCATACACTGTGTTGGATGTCCTCAGCTGCTACTGAACTCACCATCTCAGACATGAAGATGGTTCAATAGAGGTGTGTATACACAAGACTGATCACACAACACTATTTTTTAGCTTTCATTTTAAGATTAGGCTAGAAGAATTAGCCTAAAAAGAAAGCAATTTTGTAGTAAACACCTTTATTAGCTTTGTTGTCTGGTGCCATTAAACAGTTACTTCCACATCATTCAGTAATGATGAGCTAATTCAAAATCTGGGAAAAAAGCAGACAATAGCATTAAGGCTTAACCTGGCAAACTGACCTGTGTTTAGGTTTACCTTTTAAGAACAGGAGGCTAAACTGAAATACGTGTCCTATTACAGGTATATTTATAGGGCAAGTCAAGGCAGCTGCAACTGCAAATCACACTGTGAAAACAAGTAGCCACTTAGATAGCACATTGCCTTTGCAATTACTCAATCAATACAACTAGGAGCATTGCCTATAACACTCATTTAGCAGAGCAAGAGAACTCCTGCATGCAAATACCAGACTTGTTCTCCTTAAAAACAACTTATAACAGCTGCAAGCAAATGCCTCAACAGGATTTTGTCATATTTACAGCTGCAGCTACCGTTCCATTTTTAAGCCAATCTCTTTGACTCTCGAACAGAACTGATTGAAACCTTTACCTGCAAATGCTTCACCAGTATTTAAGTGGGTGCCTTACTCATTGATTTTAGAAGACGCAATTATTTGGGCTGAATGACCGGATTAAATGTACAACCCGCTGGGGCGGGAGCCGGGGAGACGCCGGCCGCTCCCGCCCCGCCGTTATGGCGGCTGCTCAGCTCCGGAGGATGCTCGGGAGCCACCTCCTCCTCCTCCGCTCCCCGCCGCGGAGAACCGGCTGCTCCCGCACTGCCCGCAGCAGCACAGGTACCCTCTGCCCGCAGCGTGGGGAATGGGAGGAAAGGCCAGGACCCGCCCTGCAAGGGGAGGGCATCCCCATCCCCGGTGTCCTCTAGCCGGTTGGAAAGGGCAAAGGCAGCCTGCTGTAAGTATTTCTCTTGAACTGGCAGGTTATAGTTTTTATAGTTAAACTGTAATTTTTTAATGCTTTTCCTCCGCCCCCAATATCATCTCTGCATTGCAAGAGATGCATCCAGGCAAATGTTAATCACTCAGGAGCTGATATTTTTCATGTATGCTTTGCTGATGGGGGATGAGCGTGGAGGTAGTTTCCCACCTCAGACTCTCTGATTAGTAAGGAATGAAACTACTTTTCTCATTGTTTTTCAGTCAATCCATTAATTCTGCTCTCATACTGCCATACACGTTCTGCACAGTGTGTTCAGAATTATAGCAGACGTTGCTGGAGGTTTGCACTGTGATGGGGGACTTCTGCTCTCCTGTTGTGTTCCACTGTAAAGCACCACCTTTACAGTGATTAAAATAGTGTTAAAAATAATACAGATTATCTTTCTATCTAACTGAAGACAAAGGCTCTCTGACTAAACAAGCTGAAGCAACCGTTGCTACAGACTGGGAAAAAAAATTGACTCCAGAGCAATACTATGTTACAAGAGAAAACGGAACTGAACCGGTAAGCAAAAGCACTAACGCTGTCCAAGGGTCAGCCACTTTCTCCTGCTTTCAGGAGCTCTCATCGCTCAGTTGCTTCACAGGTTTTCCCCTGCCTTCCTATGGACGAAAGTTAGACTCATACTGAACGAGGTGGATTTTGTTCTGACCCAGGCTGGTTTGCAGATGAAAAACATTTTGCATTCTTTTCTTTTTTCCTCTTCCCCCCCACCCCCCCTCCCCGGGAAACTTTACTGCAGCTTAGCCGCCTCCAGAGGGGAGGGAGTAGATCATATTTTTGTCCTGTAGTGTCCTTTTTTTAACCATATGTAGATTGCAATATAACCATTGCAATATGCAGGAACCAGGTTATCCCTTGTGTGCCAGATCATCCACCCACCTTGTCCCCACACTTTGCTTCCTTCTCTGATGGAGGCCACTGGAGCATTGTGGGTGGAGCACCAGCATCCCTGTGTGGAGTATGTACCATGGGATTAACTCATGTGGACTGTGCCCAAACCCTTATCTGTAAAATAACAATCCCAACTCCAGGCCATGCAGGGAGGGGGAGAGTTCCTTTGCAGAGGCCACTTTGAAGCTCTGGCACTCCATAGCAGAGGTTGGTCTTTGGGATCCTGCACATTTCACCAGTTCCCCAGAGGTCATGACTCCAGCCCTGGTACCTGGATGATTTATGCATCAGACCAGTCTCGAAGTTTCTGGGGGCAGGGGGTAGTCTCCACTATTAATCCAAAGGCATCCTGCCCTTCATTTCTTTAGGCTGCTAATGTTTGTTCTTCAAAGCCCCCCTGCGAAGCCTTCTTTTTATGGTTTTTCTCCTGTTTTGAATCTGATTTCTACATGCTTGTTCCAGATGGCGAGTTTTTAAAGACCTGTATTATTAACTTCTCTCTTTTCTTCCTTTTTTAAAAAGCCATTTAGTGGGACCTATCTGAATAACACAGAATCAGGAATCTACTACTGCATCTGCTGCAATGCCCCATTGTTCAGGTAGCATCCTTTAGATTTCACAGTATCCTTAAAATGTCCTAACTGTGGCAGGAGAGGCAGTGTCTTTTCACGAGAGGAATGGACAGCGTAGGTCAGAAGAACAAACCTTTGGTGCCAGACTGCTATACATAAGATTTCCAGGAGACCTGTGGTGATACTGGTACATGGTAAGCCCCTTTCTTGAGCCTCTAAGTGTCTCCAGTGTCCAGCAGATGGTAGTTGCCACATTAGGCGCTGCCTTTTTCTCCTGCCACACATGCTGTCCTTTTTGGTTGAGACTAATTATATTTAAGAGATCTGTAAGCCACAAGTTGCTGCAAAATACGTGTGTTTATGTGTGAATATCACTGTATGTCTGCTCTGTTCCTGTGCTCTTCCGCAGTCATCTTCTGCCCTTCTTGCCACCAGGCTCGGGAGACCTTTGGTCTGCCTTGGTCTGGCTGTTGTTGTGTTTCTACTGCTGGGTCCTTTGGACTGGAGCCTCTTCACCTCAACCCCTTCTTTTTCCCCAAATTAATTCCACTATTTTTGCCTTTTTGGTTACATCTACTTTTTAAAACCTGGCTGCAAACAACCGTGCCATTAACCTCTGTGCTCTTTACAATCCTATATATTTTTTAACTTTATTAAAGTCTAAGTAAAAGGAAATAGAGTGCCTCAGAGTAGGATGTCCAGAGGGTGTTCTGTTCTCTGTAAGTGAACCAGAAAAGACAGTTCCTTGTATTTTTGGATCCAGAAAATAACCTTTATATATTACCGACTGTGAGTTCAATGGAATATGGTTGATATGCCCATTTTTATGACTACTTTAAAGGATGCACCACAGATCAGAAAGTTAAGCCTAAACTAAGCAATTAAATGGTAAAATTGGAGGCTGCTAATTGTGAATGGATAGCTTTCCTTTGGCCAAGTACTGAAAACTATTGTTATGCAAATGAACATTTGCTTAAATGTATGGTTTTCTGCAGAGGTTTGCTAATAAACACAAATAAAATTATTTCAGAAGCTAGTGCAGCACTGCAGAATATCCTGAAGACAAATAAAAACACCTAAAAATATTTCTGGAAAATTCAGATAAACTAAAGAAATTTTAAATTACTAAGCTATGGAAGAGTTCAGATATTCCTTCAATTTAGGGATCTTTTATATTAGACAATGGATATTGACAGAGAAGAGAGATGAGCGCTGGAGGGAATTGCTTCTGCTGCTAAACTAATAAGAAAACAACAATAAAACCAAACAGTCATGCTGCTTTTTGCAGTACACAGCTCTCAGAGAATATAGGTACTTTTGCTTAAAGCCTACAATAATGCTGAGCCCTACAGACTGATACAAGGAAACAATAACAAAAATTTAAAAAAAAACACAAGAAAAAAACCCAAACTTTTAAGGAAATTGAGAATTATTAAATGCGCAAAATGGCCTGAAAATAGTTTTTCCATGAATGCATAACATTGTGGAGGACACTAACAATAAGGAAAAAGATTATATTTGATAAGAAATTAATTCATCATGTTTATTTCCTAGTGCATTAAAAATGTCCTTTCTTTTTCAAATGCACTAGATCATTAGCTACAGGTACACATGAAGCATTTCCTCCTTTCTTTCAAAATATACATGTGTATATAGTTTTATACCAGAATTTATTACCTTCTGCTACCAAATACTCATTTGAAAGAGTTGGAAATATATGGAACAATCCCTTAACCTTTATGGACATCAAATTGGGGTGCTTTAATGAAATCTCAAACCTTCAGCAAACCATAAACCTGCAGCTGAGATTCATACAGAAAAAAACACTTTTTAGAATTATCTGGATTCCATCCAGGATGACTGAAATAGGGATCAAAGTAAATGACATGTGCTGGAGGAATGGTGTGTCGAAGGCTAATCTAATGCACATGTTTAGGGAAAGTCCGTTTATCTGTAAATTAAGTGGTGAAATACTTCAAAGGACAAATATGATTTTGAACAGCAATATTTTGGGGTACTAAAATGTTTTTATTGGGGAATATAAGTGATATTATTGTTAGTGAAACCACACAGAGACCATTTCTGTTGAGAGCTGGTTTAACAGCTTGAAAGATTGATCCTTTAGCAGTGGAAAACATCTACAATAAACTTAAGTATTGTGAGCGGCCTATAAGGGAGGGACTCAGTCAGGGACGGATGTAAAACCCACACAGCGTTAGAGCAGAAAGGCTTCCTGGACTTCACAGGGTTTCAGAGAGGATCTTTGCATGTCTTCTCTAGTATGAATAAGCGGAACGATCCTGATCAAAATCTTCTGAAAATAAAAAACAGCACAGGCGTACGTCAGGGAAACTCAGAGATGGCATACGGACATTTGTGTTCCGCTGGGTTATTTTTTGCGAAGCTGTCCCTGGAGGCACAGTGCCTGTGTGGTTGGGTGACAGAGATGGCAGGGAATCCTGGAAAGAAACAGGCCTGGAGCCCTAAATACCTTTGTGTGCAAACACAGCCTGCAACCTGCATCTGCTTTGCTGCGGCTTGCTTCTGTGCTGCGTCCTATTTCTCCCTGGATTTATGGAGGGGAGGAGGTAGGAGAGCATTTCTCAGGGGTCTCTGTGGATTGATGTAATGGACTGAGCATCAGCACACACAGAAATTAGCCTTTGGTCATCCTGTGTTTGTGAATCCTCTTTTATTTCCATAGTTACATTGCTCGAAGACAGCCACATCCAGTTAATTACAAAAATGCATTCTGAAGCATGCACTGTTCTTTGGGTTGGATTTTTTTTAAGCTTTTTGCCCAGCTTGTTAGACTTGCCTTTCTAAAGGGCATTGCAAGTAAGATTTTCAGATTTTTCTTCACCATAGTAATATCCCACCAAAATATACATTATATATTCTAGATATGTTGCTTTAAATTCTCCATTGAACAATAGGCTAATCCCCTTGATCAGAGAAAAGCTGCCGCTGGTGTTGGTGTGCCCATCCACCACTAGGTGCCAGCAAGAGCATTGGGTTTGTGAAAAGGGAATAAACCACGGGAAATCGGGAGGAAACGGTTGTGGTGGATCTCCAGACCACTTATCCCAGTAGCATGCGAGTCTGTCTTCATTTCTCTAAGTCCCACTTGGTCATTTGTCACTAGAAGAAAGTACTTGCGATGCATATCAAAGCATGCACAACTTTAAACAGGAGGTATTATGCTAAATCCCAAAAATATTTTCTGATCATATTTTCCAATATGCTCTAGGTTTTAATATGCACCTAAACAGGGTTTGTTAATCCTGTATGTTAACAGGAGGCACCCACAAGCTGTCAGTACTGCTTATGACGGCTGCGATTATCTCTTGGGAAAAGTAGATCTTTCTGCTGTGAGGATTTGTCATTGGTTGATGGATGGTTTGAACAAGGCTCTGTTTGATTTACCAAACCATTGTGATGGCTGACTGCAAGCCAAAGCCTTCATGGGACATGAGCCTGGTCTGGTGGGCCAACGCAGCCATGTGCCCAGGTGGCCAAGAAGGCCAACAGCATCCTGGCTTGTATCAGAAATAGTGTGACCACTAGGACCAGAGAGGTGATCGTGTCCCTATACTCAGCACTGGTGAGGCTGCACCTCAAATACTGTGTTCAGTTTTGGGCCTCTCACTACCAGAGGGACATTGAGTGGCTGGAGTGTGTCCAGAGAAGGGCAATGGAGCTGATGAAGGGTCTGGAGAACAAGTCATATGAGAAATGGCTGAGGGAGCTGCAGTTGTTCAGCCTGGAGAAGGGGAGGCTGAGGGGAGACCTTATCACCCTCTACAACTACCTGAAAGGAGGCTGTAGTGAGGTGGGTGTCAGTCTCTTCTCCCAAATAACAAGTGATAGCACGAGAGGCAATGTCCTCAAGTTGCAACAGGGGAGGTTTAGATTAGATATTAGGAAAAAATTCTCCACTGAAAGGGTTATCAGGCACTGGAACAGGCTGTCCAGGGAAGTGATGGAGTCACCATTCCTGGAGGTATTTAAAAGATGGGAAGATGAGGTGCTTAGACATATGATTTCGTAGTAGACAGGTTATGGTTGGACTCAATGATCTTAAAGGTCTTTTGCAACCAAATAATTCTAAGATTTTCCATACTCATTTTCCGTAGTTTGTTTCTTCTTGTAAGATCTCTTCTCTGAGGTTGTGCTGTACGGGGCCAGGCTTTGAATTGCAATTTTGCAGGCGTAATTCAGCTAAGCAATGTGCTCAGTTGTTGAGAAAATGTTTTTTTCTAAGCTTTATAATATGCCAAACTATTGAAAGTTAGTGAACTAGTGAAATAGGAACAGTGAGGCAAAAGTTCCTGTTGTGGGCTGAAGGTGAATTCCCTTTGGTAAAGAGCTTCCAGCACAGTTTGATGTCAGTGAGAAAGCTTCTACTGTGCCAAATACTATTAATAGTAGTAAAAGACAAGGACAAGGGAAAAAAATATTCTTATTAAAAACAGACCTTTTGGTAACATGTCTGTTATTAATTAACAAGAAGATCTTGTTTCTGCTACAGCTCAGAGAAGAAGTACAATTCTGGCACTGGATGGCCATCGTTTTCTGAGGCTTATGGTACTTGTGGCAGCGATAAAAGTAATACCTATATCATGAGAAAACCAGATAACTCATCAGGATTAATTAGAACTGAAGTCATCTGCAAACAGGTATGTTTATTTTGGAGGTGATACCCAAAGACTCAAATCTTAACAACTAAGTTTTCTTTGTGCCCATGAATAAATCTACCTAAATCTAGCAGTGAGAATTATGGCATCACTGGAACTATTCTGTTTCACTTCTCGGTATGAAACACATGAGGAGATTTCTAAATATCTAACAGAGACAGACAGTTTGGGTGAAGAAAATAATGTGACTGGGGAGAGTAGCTGTGCAAGTGTAGCCAAGGGCTGGAGTTTAGACAGAAAATTTATGCAGAGGACCTGAGGTGAACTGCGGGATGTGACAACAGACAGCAGAAGAGACCCTAAGATTCTGTCCATCCATCTGTCCCGTCACAGAGTCAGTGCTTCATAATTCAGTCCTGCTAAATGTTTGCTTAAGCTGTTCTTAAAATATGCAGTGATAGAGACTTCACATCCTTCCTAGGTAATGAGGTGTAATGTTCATGTCTTTCTACTATGGATTAGACACTGGGTACAACACTAAGTTTGCTTTGCAGCAGTTGAAGATTATTACTGTTTGCCCTGCATGGCAGTGGTAGTGCTCCACATCTTCTCAGCCATCTTCTGCAGGTTCCTTCACTTCGCAGAAGCCACCCTTCCATGATGGCTCTTCCTGCCTCAGCAGCATTCCCGTCCTTACACCTTTACCTTTCCCCAACCCGTGACCCATACGTGTTTTGGGATCTGCTGTGATGTCCAAGTCCCTTTCTAAAGAACTGCCTCCCCTAGTAATTTCTTTCCAACCCTCAATCTGTTCTGTTTATTATGCCTATTAAGACATAAAAGTATGGAATCTATTTTAATGAATTGCAGCCCCTTCTAGCAGGATTAGGTACTATTTGCTACTGTAACAAGCATTCACTGCAGTCTATTATCATGGTATAGTTCATGTTTGCAGTAATATCCAGTAATCACCTTTCAAGAACTTCAGCTGAAGACAACCTTCAAATTTTATAATGAACCACTGATAGCTATTCTGAGTCTTTTTCCCATCAGTAATTTGGGGTGATGGAAGAGTGAGGGAATCCTCAGTTGACCTGTAAGAAGGACCTACAGTGATTGTCTTAATTAACTCGACATTTTCATTATGTATTGAGAAACCTAGATCCTCCCATTTATTTTCTATACTTTCTGGCATTTTACCTTTTGACTTTCTCCTCTGGGATCTGCTTTTCTGGGAGCAGATATTCAACCACTGAGGCTATTAGTCCAGGATGCATTTCTAGTCTCTCCCCAAGACTCTTGCACCCACACAACTTAACAGTGAGTTCATCACACTAGTTTCTTCACTCAGGATAGCACAGTGGGTGCCAGCATAATGTTGGTCCATAATTGTAATGGTAATGATGGTACATAATTTCTGTTGCAGTGTGACGCCCATCTAGGCCATGTGTTTGATGATGGTCCCGCACCTTCTGGGCAGAGGTTCTGTATCAACAGTATTTCATTAAACTTCAAACCAGTCTCTGATCAGTGAGAAGTGGATCTCTGTGGCTTACAGAATATCCCTTCACTGCTCGTACATCAGGCTTGTGAAAAACTCTCAGGCTTTTAATACAAAACTCAAATTTTAGTACTTATGCCATTGCATCTTTGCTTTCCAGCTACTGCCAGTGTTGATAAAATACATATTTTTATGGTAACTCTTTGGCAGTCTGCCTTTTCATGGTTAGTGTGATGTGTTGTTCTGTTTATTGTATGTTTATAATTTGAAAAAAAAAATATCTATGCAATAGTTCACATTAATGACTATCATCATTAACTGTACTGAGGCTGCTGAAATGTTCTCCTGAACCTGACTTTGTCTGTGCTGAACAGTAGTTGTGGCACCCAGGAATACAGATGTACATGGCTGATCACGCCAGAGCTTTTACTTCTGAAAAATCATCATGTCCTTCTAAAGGGAAGCAAAATTAACATGAATCCAAATAAGATTTGAGGGGTTTTCCCCCCCTGATGTCAGAGACCTTTAGCCAAGACAAATGGCTTTTCCATGAACACATAAAAGCAAAGTCCTGAAGAAGGGCCTAATTAAAACTATTGCGGGCAATGGAACCAGTGGAGACACAGAGTCTTTCTTCTTTTGAATCAATGACTTTGATTCTGTGTCCCATAGCAGAGCTGAAGTAGGTTTTGCTCCAGGAACTTCCTCTTACAGAAATAATACTATAATAATGTAACGATCTGTGTAGTGTTTCCAGACTTTCATTATCACTTGTGTATTTCAGAATCTGAAAATAAAAATGAATGTGAAGTTTACTGTATTAGGAGGGAAAAAAATCAGCATCAAAAAACACGTTCAGTAAAGTGATGCTTTTGTTGAAAACATGCCTTGTCTGTTCTTCCTTGAACAAGTTTGTAAATACTTCTGTATTCTCCCAAGCATTGGCACTATGGTTTGCTGTAATGGGAAAATAAATCATATGTTTGCTAAATTGAGCTTTTCTGCTTTCAGATTTTTTTCCAGAGAAAATAATCTCTGAGTCAGAACATCAGCTTCACTAAACTGGCTGGGTTTAAATGCTTCCCTGCTGAGAGTTACTAGGCAACATCTCATTTGGCTTTACCTATAACAGGCTGTTTCCATTCTCCCCACTTTGGCTGCCTGAGTAATAAAAGGGGTGTGTTCATTTACTTCGACTAGCATAGTCTTAAAACTGTTTAATGTCTACAGAAAGTAGACCTCTATTGCCCTGAATTTACTTCCGCTCTGCAGGTTTTGATTCTCCTGTACTTTCTACAGAAGAACCAGAGGTGTGAAGCAGCATGAATGAAGCAGACACTTTGCTACTGGTTTTAGGTAGTGTCATAGATGGTGACAGTCACATTGTCATCAAAGGTGGCTGTAACAGCAGTAGTGTGCTGCTGGCTGTGGCACCAACCACACCAGGACACATCCCAGCTAAAGGCCCAAAGAGTTATAAGACCATGAATAATAAAGACCGATAATGAAGGCAGGCACTATTAAAGAATGTCATAAGCTACAAGAATTTCCTCTCTGATCTGCACTGACTTTGTTCCACTGCAGTGAATAAAGAGCAGTTGCTTCTCTGAGCTGAATATACTCTGCCAAGCAACTACAGATTTGTGTTCTACCCTTCACATCTGAGAAGTTTTTCAACATCGTCATTTCACTAATTAGTTTAAATGATGATACATTTTATCCCATTGTGTTTCCAAATAATCTATTTATAAATCCTAACTGAGGTTTCTACATAATTCTTAAGAGATTTTAACATCTTAAATAAAATCATTCAAGACTTCTTAGTCTTTGTAGCATCTCTACAAGGCAAGTAATTATTCTCAATTTTACTGTGGAAAGACTTGATGAGAATAATTTAATTGACTTTAAATTAAATTTGCAGCGAAGCCAGAATTAACCTCTGCATGGCTCCTAACAGCATCCAGATCTCCAGACCCTGCTTTTTCTAGAAATTGTTTTGGTACTTAATTGTTCAGGGGCATGAATTATCGAAAGAGAGAATTCCTAGAGCCAACTAGGGCAACTTTGCCACATAAAGAGAAATACTCGACATTCTTCTCAGAGCAAAGGTGGTCTGGGCTTGGTTAGGAATTAGACAGCTGTATTCTCTTCTCTGGCTGTGCTGTGTATTGCCAAGCAGCCTAAAATGGACCAATCTCCTTTGTTCCATCACAGCTTTAGGTAGAAATGAGGCAAGACAGTTTGCAAGCAGTAACTTCTTTGCCTGGGAGGCAGCATGGCTTTTTTCATAAGCACAGAGAGCAGATAGGAAAGCAGGGGCAGGTTTTTCTTGTATTGCTAGCAGCTTCACCCTCCTTTCACCAGAAATCGTAATGCTCATTATTTTAGCCACGTATCCACAGAACTGTAGTAATACTCTCTTCTGTTGCACCATCTACAAATCATTTGGATTCTCTTCTACGTTTATTGACAACCTACTCTCGTTCTGGTCAGAACAAGAGGAGAGACGTTTCAGAACAAAAAAAGGATTTTGGCACCCCAGATCAACTCCAGTATGAGGTGGCTCATTGTAGAATCATTAATGTTAGAAGAGACCTCTAAGACCATCAAGTCCAACTGTCAACCTAATATCACCATGCCCTAAATCATTTCCTGAATTGCCACATCCACACACTTTTTGAACACCTCCAGGGTGGTGACTCCACCATCTCCCTGGGCAGCCTGTTCCAGTGTTTGACCACTCTTTCAGTAAAGAAATTTTTCCTAATATATTGTCCTGTCACTAGCTACATGGAGGAAGAGACCAACACCTACTTCACTACAACCTCTTTTCAGGTAGTTGTAGAGAGCAATAAGGTCTCCCCTCAGTCTCCTCTTCTACAGACTAAACAACCTCAGCTCCCTCAGCCACTCCTCATAATTCTTGTTCTCCAGACCCTTCACCAGTTCCCTTGCTCTTCTCTGGACACACTCCAGCAACTCAATGTCCTTCTTGTAGTGAGTGGCCCAAAACTGAACACAGTATTTGAAGTGTGGCCTTCAAGGAAGCCTGCATGAGAAGGAATTGAAAGTCTCAGTTTGGGTTGTGCTTTTGAGCAAGACAGTGAGGGCTTAGCTGGTACTTGAAAGTCTTTGTGTTTTCTGGTCTACAACACTGTGTAGAAGATGAGTCCTCCCACCACACAACTGAACTGTTTCCTCTTCCATTCACTTAATGACTTTCCACACTGGGAGCGAAGTGTTTTAAAACCATACTGCTCTACTTGTCCCACCGCCTGCTATACCCGAGCGATGAGCTGCAGTAACACTACCCTCACAGCATGCCCTGTAATGCTCAGCACCCCATCAAGGTCATGGATTTCACATTTCTTTACAAATAAATGATGCCCAGCCCCAGCTCTTTGAGGTAGTGGTGAGCCACATGACACAGAATAGGAAGCTTAAGGGACAGCTGTAGGAAGTGACTTGACCACAGACCCCTGGGGCAGGGCAGGGAAATCTGATTACAGAAAGGGTTCTCAAAAGCTCTCCAAGTGTGAGCTGCTGCCAAAATTCACAAAGGCAAAGTAGTTTAAAAGCAAAGCTCTTTATTGAAGAAGTGCCCAGATTTTTTCAAGACTGAAAGAATTTGTCTCAAGGCAGGTGTGTCCATGGGGACTGGTTTTAGTGGCGCTGAGGAATGTGTGTGGAAGGGATTGGCAGCTTGGCATGGGGCAGAAGAAACAGAAATTCATGCCTATTATTGTACTCCCTTTTACTATCTTCTCTTTTTGTTTTTGTTTTTGTTTTTTGTTTGTTTGTTTGTTTTCTTTGCTCTGTGGTATCCTTCATTTCCCCTCCTCAGAAATCCCTTTGTAATATCCCCTGGGCTCTGGCTTTCTTGACTGTGCTCACCCTCACCTTGTGCCTGAACTTGTTAGGGTCAGAGGAGCTGCCGCAGAAATCAGGAAAAATTAAATTTAAATGTCATCAGGGATGCTTGAGTATCTTGCTTAGTTCTGGAAACAAAGACTGTGCTGCCCTGCCACATTACTGATGTAATGTAGAAATGTGGACCACAGCGAGGTCATCTTTGCTCAGGTGTCATTTTTGGAAGATCATAAGATGGGTCCAGATAGGAGGAAGGAACAGGAAATTATAGCAAAGTAGATTGCACAACTATTAGGAAAGAGACAAAGGCAACACAGAGGAAGGTGCTGGAGTCAGAGAGATTATGAGAATTCGTGTTTTCCTTTCCAGAAGGAGTCAACACTGAAGGATGAGGACATAGCTGGAGGACTGAAAGCAGCTGACTGATGGCAGCTATAGAGCTGACTGTGAGCTCTCAGGAATGGGCAAGCTGAGATCAATCGTCCCTGGTGTGACAATCTCTTGGGGACACTTCTGGCAGAGCCATGGGATGCCTATGCATTTTCTTGGATTACTGAGGGAAAAAGCCTTGTGAAGGGCTAGGATCTGAGGAAAGCTAGAAGCAGGTGTTCACGCTTGGGAAGTTCAGGAGATTGACTGCACTGTTAATCAGAATACCAGGTGCAAAATGAACCCTCGTACATTCACTGCCCCAGGAATGACCCTATTCCCAATCCAGAAAATATTCCTTCCCCATTTCAGGCTTTACATTACCTCTTAGTCCTGGGCCTCTCCCGAATGCACTTGTGTATTCACACTTGGGTCCATTATGAACAAAGGTCATTAAACCTTGTCATGTACAATATGTCTAGCTGGAGTTTCCATAAGCCCCCAGAGAAGGAAGAAAAGGGGCTCCATGAAGCTTCTCCCAAATAGCCTCCTCCTCTGGGCCTGGTCTGTAAGAAGGGCATTTCCAAAACTGGATCACTTGTAACTTTCAATGACCTTGTAGCCTTCACTTTACTTTTATGAATGAATATCTATTAAAAGCAGGGGGTAAATGTTTTTTCTTTGTCCCTCTTTCAGTTTACAAATTTGTCTTCTCCTACAGCCAGCTGTTAAAAGATTGGTTCTGCCCCTGCTTTCACCTTTCCTGTTTTATCAGCTGAGACGTCAAACTGAGGGCCTGACCACTTGGTGCTAAAGATCCATGGCTCTTTTTGTAAGGCAATGGTTTGGCCAGCTCTAGACTCTAAATGCTGCCTTGTCTTACAGTCTGAGTTAGCCCCTCACATCCTAAATCGCAAGGCGTTGTTGCCTTGAGCAATGAACAGCTTCTCTGTCCTAATTCAGGGGTGACAGCAATTAAGCAATAAGTGAAAGAAACTGCGTATTTCTGATGTGTGAGGACTGCTGAGTGGCTCATTTTTTTTAGCTCTCGCAAACTGTTTGACATCCACAGATGAAAAGAGCTGCAGAAATGCTTATTATGGCTTATCATTTTAGTCCTGTTGCTATTCTTATTTCTATTACCCCTGTGCCAATTTATCTTCCTTTCTGCAAGATTTCACCTTCTTGGTCTACACCTGCCACTAGAATAGGCAGAAATTGCCAATAAATAGATATTGCCTAGAACTGAGATAGCAGATGAACTGCTCCAAAGAGACACAGTAAAACTCCTCCTCTCTGTTCAGGCCATTTAACTAGTATTTAAATAAACCTATCAAGCACCTCTCCACAGATAGCTGCAGCTGATCAGAGGTGACATCCCAGCCTGTGGCAACCACAGGAATGGCTGCAGAGACCTAATTGCTATCGGAACCATTCTTCTGGCTGGAGAAGGACAACTGAGACTGTTTGTGGGGACCATGGTGGTGGGGCAGCGTGTGGGTACTGGGGAGATGTGATGCAGACAGGATGATGAGGTTGGGCTACTCCACGGCATGAAGAGAGATGTGGTATAGGGAGTAGGTGGTAATATGAAGTGGAGGGTGTAGCATGAAGGAGGTGACATTCCATTTGAGAAAGGTAATCGGGTACAATTTTGGGATCCTGCTCTATGGAGGTATGGCATATGGTTGGGTTATTTTGCAGAGGGATGGATAGTGACTATGCAGAGTGACCTCAAAATACATTTAAAAAAAATCTAATTTAATATTTCGGAGTATTTTGACAGTTTTCCCTCAGAACACAGAGCAGCTCAAATGGCTGCTCTGCAGTGACCTCTAGGGTACGTTTGCTTTCAAACCTGCTGCAACCTGAGATCACCTAGAAAAAACTTCTCTCAAGCAGAGTATACAGACCTACTTTTTCTTCTAAGACTGGCTTGTGCCATTGTCAGTCTCAAAGTCCTTCTTGACATAATGCCTTAGGTAGAGCGTGTACAGAGAGGAGAGGCTTGTTATCTCTAGTTTGCTGGTGTATCAAAGGAAGTTGCAGATGCTCAGCATGGATCTGATCCAATACTCTTTGAAGTCAATGAAAACCCTTCCCTCGACCTCTCATTCAGCTCCCCTCTCTCAGTAGTTCCTTATGCAAATCGTAGTCTATTTTGTGTGTCTCTCTGACAAAATCAACATGTTTCTCCCAAGCATATCCCTTTGTGGAACCCCATAGCAAACCTTTCAAAATTCTTGGCGTTCTCTTTTTCTGATGAAGCATGATTAGAAAGCAGATCAGCGCTATCCAAAGGGGGAGAGGAAGCAAGCCTTGACCCTACAAACCTGTGGAAGTACCAATTACTGACAGCTATTATCACTCTGACTGGAGTAGGACTGCTCACCTGGGAAACAACCAGGAGGAATAGGTCTCGGAGAAGGACCTGCTGAAAATCAGCCACAATGCAAATTAATGCAGGCCACTTGACAGCAGAAGGTTGTCAGGAAGCCAAACTGGAAAGAACTGGACAAGCCTAAAATGAAATTGTCCACAGTTGCTAAAATAAATAAATAAATAAAATTATGGTCAGAAGTATAGAGTACAGAAGTCCTAGAAAGCTCAGGACAAAACTGCTCAAAAATGAGACCAAAATTCACAGTAGAGGCTAAAAATAATAAATGGGCAGCCTTGTTTGTGATGACTGGGATGCAATCCTAACGCTTTGTGCCTTTTTAAGATAGTCCTTATGTATTCATGTGCCAACAGTCCCCCACTATTAACAATTAAAAATCTGGGATACAGATTAAAGCAATAGCAGGTGGCAATCTAATTGCTATCAATCTTACATCTGAACCTCTCATTTGTCATATAAACTCGACAACAGCTGGCTCTCAACCCTGGTTATCCTCATGGCTATTACAACAGGTTCAAAGAAGATAGGGATGGTTGCTCCTCATCTACACACTGCCAAGGAGCAAGGGGCAGAGAGGGGCCTATGGGTGCTATGCTCAGCAGCAACAAGACAAAGGGGGCATCAGCTAAGCCCCCTTTTTGTTCTCTTCTTGAGCTGTTCACAGTGGGACTCAGTGTTCACTATCTGGTACCAGCTTCAGCCTTCACAGGGAAGTAATGTGGGCTGAAGACCACCAGCCTGGACCACAGCTAGAAACCCGCAGGCCACTGAGACAGCAGCATAGCAAATGGGAAGTGCCGTTATCAGCAACAATTAGCAAGAAAGCAAATGTTAACCATTTCCTGGGCTGTTTTAGTCATATTGTAAAGTTTCAGGCACTGCTGTGCGTGGGTGAACCTGTGGGTTGGGGGGGGAGCGGTAGGGGAAGTTAACCCATTTTGGTGTGCCACGCTGTGGAAAGGCAGAGGTTCGCCGCTGTGGAAAGGCAGAGGCCAGCACCCAGGGGTGGTGTTTGGCGGTGTGGCGGGCACGAAGAACGGGGCTGGCCGGGCGGCGGGAGCACCATCACAGGGCCCAGCCCTGCCAGCGCCGTTCCGCGCGGCGTCACGAGATGGCGGCAGAGCCCCGAGGCCGGGCCCTCACGGCTACCGACAGCTTGGACGGCTTTTCCCATGCGGAATCACACAAACTGGCAGGAGCTGGGGAGCTGGCCTGGAAAAAGATGGAATAAACTGTTGTGTTATGAGTTTTGAGGGTGTCTGTGTTCACGCTTGTAAGAAGCTTGCTGGATTTTGGCTGCTAGGCAGACCGTAGTTTCCGTGTGAACATGTCACACATCAACCAGGGAGTGCGAGGTCTGGGCACGAATTTGAAGTCTTGAGAGGTCTCTGTGGCTTTCACCTCTGGACTTAAAAGGTGGAGGCCGGCCATGCAGTGTCTTCTCTGCTGGCATTTTAGTGGGATACAGTGACATTTGGCTTGAATGCAGAGGAGCAAAGCTTGGTTCGGGAGGGAGAAGAAGGAGTGAAAGTTGGTGACCCCAGGCACCAGGAGATTGGGTGTCAAGGGCAGAGGGGAGTCTAGGACAGGGGAGGGAGGGAATGAGGCACTCACTGAAGTGAGGTGGCATGGACAGGGGCTTCGGCAGGTAACTGGGATTAGTGAGGGAAGAGATCAGGGTCCCATCATCTCTGAGGATTCAGTAGTGTGTGTAAGTATATAGTGTATAAAAGTACATTTCAAAATGTATTTTTGTCCCTCCACCGCTACTCCTAAGCAGGGATGCAGCATCTCTGTCTTGTAAAGAAAGGACAGTCCAGTGTGTGAAATACCAGGCGCAAGCCCTGGGAATGCAGGAGCTGAGCCGTGAAGACCTGTGGAGGATTTGCAATGGCATAAAGAGGGCACTGAATTCACATGCATTCCCCTAAGCCTTTGTGTGCCAGTGTGCAGGTCCAGCTCTCGCTGCCTGGCCCCACAGCCGTAATTAAGGGATTCCCACTCCCCACGAACAGGTGCAGCCCCACCCAAACAACAAGGCTCAGACAAAAGATTACAAACAAGGACTAAATCCCTCTACTGTACATTGCAGTGGTGAGCAGGGACAGGTGGCCTAGGGTAATTCGGGCTCAGTCCTCATGCTGGGGTGGGAAACTGCAACAGCTCATTTGGATCTGAACTGTTATGTGATAACTCCTTGTGGGCTCTGTTGATGGGGAAGCCAATGGAGGCATGGATTAAATCAAACAGCTTGTAAGCTACTGGCAGTGGAATTATTCCTTCAAATTTCTGACAGCTTGCAAATAAAGGCACAGATGAGGGAAATGCTGCTTTCTCCAGCTACCCCTTTCTCACTGGTACTGTATGTGGTTCATTAGTTCAGCTATAATTGATCATAAAGACCTTGTACATCAGAAGAGTGTGAGCGTATGCATGCAGCTCAACTTGTGGATTTGCAATGCTCATGTGCCTTTGAGGCTCACTGTGTACAGAAGAGGTCTTGAGTGTTTTGCTAACAAAAAAAGAAACTGTTGTCATCTGATGTTACTGCATTTGTTGTTGCATTAGACATGTCCTGCCATCAGTGTCCTGTATGTAGATCTGGAGGAAGGTCTTAATCCAGCTGAGGGCTGTGGGCAGCTCAGGTGAGTTTCTGATATTGCAATCTGTACTATATCTTGCATCAAAACCTTCTGCCTTGGGTGCATGTGGCTCTGTTACCACAGATCAGAGTGCTCTGCAAGCTTTGATGTGATCATCCTCACAATGCCTCAGAATGAGTGAAAGGTTGTTTTCTGCACTTAATAGATAAGGCTAAGTTATAAAATTCCGGATTCCTCTCAATCAACAAAAACATCCAAGCTAAGGTTTAATCAGTGCAGGTTCTCTTGGTAATTGTTAGAGCGCCATAAGCATGTAAAGAGGGCACTCCAGATTTCGGGAAGCTTTTGAGTAATTAGCTTCCTGCATTGGGTGTCTTCAGTAGCACTGAAAATCAGCCAGAATAAGTATGAGCCAGTCTGGGAGTAAGGCACTTGGGTAGTCTGAAACTCTTGCTAGAGTTTAATTCTGACATTTAAATGTCAGAATGCCTTAAAAAACATGTAGCTGCCTAAATATTATTCCTGTAATTTGAAGCTATTTTTGGTGGTTCCTTCTGTAGCCAGTGAAATGAGAGTGGTGTCTCCAAAGGCCAGCAGACTCCATCTTAAGGAAGTTCCCTCCTGAGAGGGGTTTGTTACACCCATCTTTCCCCCTTGACTATTAATGAACACCTTGTGTTTAGGGAGGCAGTTATTTTAACATAGATATAGCCTATGCCATTCTAGATGCTTTCAGGTATCCCACATGGGAAGCCTGCATGAAAGCTCCAGCTGAGCTTTCAGAAAAGTCCAGGTCTCATGTCATATCTGTGAGCCCCAGTAAATGTCTTGGATACTATATTGTATTTAACATGATACTAGACCTTTTGTGTCACACTCCTGTGTATAAGGAACTGAATTGCTCTCCTAATTAGTGTCCAGCTTTTGGCTGGACGAAGTTAGAGGTGATGATGACTCATGCCCTAACTGACTTGCTTGAAGATACTGATGGCAGAGGCCTGTGTTTACAAGCCCAAAAAAGAGCAAAGAAGAGGATTCTGGGAAGTATAAATCCATCATCATAACCATGATAATGAGAGTCAATTATCAATCAATTTGTAAGCACTTAAGTGATAAGAAGGCAGTAGCACATATCAACTTGGATTAATCAAGAACATATCACTTCAAATTAATTCAGTGTCCTTATTTGAAGGACTAACTAGCCAAGTCTATAAAGAGATGTGATATATGTTGACTTTGTTAGTGTCAAAAGCCTTACTCTTCTTATAAACAAAACTGTGTAATGAGATCTAAATTAGATCAGGAGTAGAATAAGCACATAATGTTTGAATCATACCAAAGCACAGATCTGTAGTTCACTGTCAAAGCTGGATGTGCCAAATGGGATCCGACAGGCGTCTGTTGTGGTCCCAATGTTTCCAACAATAAATTGGCTACTGAGAAAGAGGGTACTTAGTGCAACTTCCGAGAGCGCTGGCTGGGAGAGGCTGGGAGGGCTTGATTTGGAGAACAGGATCAGACTCACATTGATCTTCACAGATTGGAGAGCTTGCCTGAAATCAATAAACTGCACTGTCATAAAGACAAGTACAAAATGCAGCCTTGGGACAAAAGACAGCTCAAATGTGCAGTTTGTGAAATGAGGAATAACTGATAAGGCAGCAATAATGCAGGAATGGATCAACTGGCTGTTGTTAACCATGCACTAGGTAAAGTAGGATAAAGTCTTTGCAGAAAAACAAATGTCATTTGAGGATATATTATCAGCAGTGTTTTGGGTAAAACACTAAGGTAATTATTCTGCTATACTTGGCACTGGTGAGGCTTAACCTAAGTAGTGTCTGGTTTTGGGCACTGCACTTGAAGAAAAGCTATGGGGAAATTAGCAGAGAAGAGCAAAAAATGTGAAGAGGTTTAAAAAGCGCACACTGAAGGGAAATTAATTTGCTTAGTCTCAGGAAGAGGTCATTGAGAGGTGATATGAAAACAATCCTCATTATGAGTAAAAGTGGAATGCACAATGCTCTCCCATGCCTACTAGAAAGTGAGCATAGGAGAAGAGGTACCAGGCTGGGCAAAACACTGCTATTCATGTGTAGACAACTTCCAAAGAAAATGCAGCATCTCCTTGTGTAGATGTTTTTCATGTCCCTGACTTGGTTAATAATTCTCCACAAAGATAAAAGCCTCAGGGCTAAATGGGTGCAGAGATGTGATTTTGCAATGCCTAAATTGTAGGTGCTGGGCACCCAGCCCCAAGGCTCCTGCTATGGTGAGAGGCGGGTTGATCAACAAAGTGTGTGAGAGTGAGCCAGTGGGCTCAGCAGGGAGCCAGCAAATCTAAGGTTTCTAACTCTGGGCTGGAGAAAAATCCAACTGCACTTAGAAGTGAGGACTGAGGGATCTCCACTGGAAATCCTCTCCTGGAACAAAACAACCATGGCAGCTCAACTCTTCCTAGCTAAAAATCATCAGGATAGTTTTCACATCATATTACAGCCAAGACTATTAAACAAAATACCAACTGTGTAGGATGTCTCCTGAGGTGAGGAACTTGTAGGGTTAGACAGGAGCTGAGGCGAGATCGTTGAGGAATGTGGACCCCTAAGATGCTTTTAGGCCTCTGGTTTTACCTGCATCTCTAAATCTTGCATCTGTTTCCAAGACAGGCATAATTTACTTAAACCTCAGCTCTACTAAATAGTATCTAATAATTTTAATAGAACAACCTACTGCTTGAGTGCTAAAAGCCATTAGACAAATTCACAAAAGAGAGAGAAATGTATCAAGAGCTCTTAGACACACAGAAGTAATCTCTGGCAAAAGCAGTCGCCGAGCTCTTACCACTGTCACAGGCAGGTGAGGGAATGGACCTGTGCCATGGCCTGGGATAGTCATCACTGTGCTCTTATGGACTCAGTGGAAAATTTTCACAAACAATTTTAGAACAAAAGAAGAACTCTGCTAACATCTGACAAAGTCACAGAGCAGAAAGGACATCACAGCACTGCACAGGCTTGAAAAATCATCAGGAAGAAGCCTACAACTGTGAGTACCAGAGTGGCAAAGAAGGAATGAAATCCAGTATTAAGAGGTCACGCATTGGAGATGTATCGTAAGAATGTGTGCTGTAGCTGTGATCTGGGTAGTCCTTGTCAGATAGAGGAGGAAAAAGACCTTGGGGCACTAGTTAATGACAAAGTGGTCATGAGCTGCTGAAAGAACATGGCCATGAAAAGGGTAAATATAACCCTCCCAGTATAAAGTGAGGGTTTCTGGCAGAAAAGCAAATGCTGATGTCATTCTCCAAGGAGCTATGAGGACTCTCCTGGACAACTGCATACAGTTACGGTTCTGGCTGTCCCAGCAGATTAACTGATTTGGAGAAAAGGGCAGGGAAAGGTGATCTGGGTGATAAAGAAACAGGGAATCTAATCCTGAGATTGCTTTGCTTGCCCCGACAAAACGAGAACTGGGAGGAAACATGGCGACTCTATATAAACCTGAGGGAAAATCCTGCAGAGGTAGAGCTCTCTGGTGGGAACTCACACTCACACAAGAGCAAATGGGCATAAACAAGGGAGGAAGAATAGGGGGAGTAGGTTAGAAAACAAGGAGTCTCTAGCCCACAGAAAGGAGCAATTATTTATTTCTGGAGCAATCTTATTTCTGTTTAATCTAGAGCTGGATATATTTATGGAAGAGACGATGTAACACACTTGTTTACCAGAATGGAAAAGTGCCCTGTTAACCATGGGACAGGGCTCTTAGTCATAGGAAGCTGTCAGGAATAAAAAAAAATTAAAACCAAGTCCCACTGCCTCCTTCCTGCTGGTATTAGGGACCCTTACTACCATTTTTAAACTATACAGCTACCAAACCCGTCCGCAGTTGGGGTGACAGTTGTGCACAATTTTTCACACGAGCAATCCTCTGGATCAGAGCAGGGTGCTGTCAGGACCTGGTCTCAAGGAACCATTCCGCCTCCCCATGTGTGGTTTTGTGTATTGGAAAATAAGGCACTTCTTATCAGACGTACTTTTTACAGGCTGCTTTCTTCTGGTGGCCCTGCTTCCAAATCTCCCATGGTGGAAACGGGGAGGGACCCTCCACTGCCGGGACAGCGGTGGGCAGGCAGCGCTGGGCAGAGATGTGGACAGGGGTTGCGGGCAGCCCGGGGGAGCGAGCCCCTGCTCCCAGGCCTTCTGGGGCAGTCACAGCCCGTTTGGGAGCCTGTTCCTTGCGATGGCCGCTTGCGTTTGTCGCCGTTACCTTCCGCTGCGATGCCCTGCGCCCTCCCCGTCCAACACAACCACACCCCACACCGTGGCTATCTTTTCGTCCGCCCTCCCCTCGCCTCGGGCCCGGCGGGGCAGCCCCGGCCCCGCAGGCAGGGCACGGCACGGCCCACCCCGCTC
>NW_010206543.1:46478-47278 GCF_000695765.1 Mesitornis unicolor
GGGGCGGCGGTCGCGGCCCGGCCCCCCCCACAGCCGGCGCAGCCTTGAACTCGGCCATCTCCATTGATTTAAATGATATTAGCTTTGAGCCCTTCTATTGTCGGGCCAATTTAGAAGCTGATGAAACAGTAAATTGTTGGTGGAAACCCTAGGCAGCTCTGTGCTCTGCCAAGCAGGTGCCTGGCAGTTTTAGTCAAGATTGGTAAATTTACAAGAGCGCAGTGGACGTGCCCTCCTGGGCTATTGTGAAATTCAGGGGCGAACAAAGGAGAACGTGAATATTCACACAGCCGCTTTTCAGCGTGTGGCATTGCTCCGAAATGTTTAAAGAGCTGCGGGGTTTTTTTGTGTGTGTATGTGTTTAGGAAAAAAAAAAACCACCAACAAAAACCTCTCCCAAAATCAGAAAGTACCTGTTTGCGTTTTAAAGCACATGGAAATCATCCATGAGCAACCATATAATTTGATTTGCTAAGCAATCTGCAAGGCGATTGCACATCATTTATAATGTTCATTGAGCATTTTGCTTAATTGTGTCTCTTTTTGTAAAGGAAGCACAGCCCCCTCCCGGCTGCGGCCGGCACAAGTGGCCAGATTCCCATGGACCCGCAGACAACCGCCGGCCTTGCGCGGGGCTTTTCCCAAGCGGAGCTGTCCCCACACGCACGTCTAGGGGGCGAAGAAAGGGCTCAGGTACGAGCTCGCTGTCTGAACCCCGACTGCTCACAGCCCGAGGCTCCGGCAGGTGCTGCCTGGCCGCGCTGGAGGTTGCTGGCTCTCATCTCGCCTGGGCCGGGTGT
>NW_010206544.1:0-22674 GCF_000695765.1 Mesitornis unicolor
AAAAAAAAAAAAGAGAAACAAATCGATCTTTGTCTGGAAAAGCAGCTACTTTGGGTTATTTCTGTAACTGTGCTGAACAAAAAAAGTAGATAAAAGCTGTAAGAGCTCTCTGTGGTATGCCAGCCCTGCAGAGAGTAGTGGAGTACTATTAGCCTTAAAAACTAGCAAGGATGCCAGAACAAAGGAGGGTCCTTACTGCTAAAAGAGCTTCAGAGTGAGTTTGGTGGTGGTGGATTTTTCAGAACTTTGTTCCATCCTTGTGTCTCATATTTGTCCTGGTTTGAGCTAAATAGAACTGATTTTCTATGTAGTGACTTTTATTTTCAGCTCAGTCTCTTCTAAGTGGCTGAACTTGCTGAAACCAGCAGCATGTTTTTCCAGAGTGTGTACTGCTACCTGAAAATGTTCGAGGCCACTGTCTCACCATGGGTGCCGTGTCTGCGCCTACAGGGGCAAGCAGACCCCAAACTGACCAACGAGGTATTGCATCCCACATACGTCATACTCGGTATAAAGCCGAGGGATCACGAGGGTCTTGACCCTTCCATCTTAGATCCCCTTCCATCTCAACCCTTCTCAATCCTGCAATGGCTGAAGCCCAAGCAGACCCTTCTGGTTCATCTGCCTCCAACCTTGATCTGTGTGTTCCTGCTTCAGCTCCCACTGCTGCTGAGCTCGGTCTGGGACTTTTCCAGTGCCCTGCTCTGCAGAGCCTCTGGTGATGTAATCGTCACTGGGGGTGGGTGGGGAGAGGATTTTATATTGGTTCTGTATAGATATTTGTACATATCTGTATTTATATATTTCATTATTTTCCTATTTACATTATTATCCAGTAGTATTAGTATTATTGCTTTATTAAATCTGTTAGTTTTATTTTCCAACCCGTAAAGTCTCTCTCCCTTATTCACTTTTCCCATATGGGGAGGGAAGAGAGGTTAATAGAGAGCGTCTTCCAGGATGTAGTGGCCAGCCCAGCCCTAAACCATGACAATATTTTAGGTAAATATATGCTTTTATAATTTCTCCTCCCTTGTAATACAAGTGCAATTTGCCGTACACCTGAGCTTTCTCAGGGATGGCAATCCAAAAACCCTCCAGAACACTTCTTCAGTGTATTCCCAATGCATATTTTTTAGTGTATCCAAAATCCCCAGTGACTCAGAAGACAGCTGGCTTTGTTTGATAACATAAAAAACATAACTAATGGGAATTTATTCACATTGCATAAGGAAAGGTTTGTTTTTCTGCATCAATTTCTATGCTTTTATAGTTCTTCTGATGTTGTTAATATGGAAGCATGAATGTCAACCATCTGCCGTGACTCTGGTGAGCACACTTTTGGAATTTTAGGTCAAAATTTCTTTAATGTTTTTAAAACTAACTTGATTTTATTTTATGGGCAGAAGAACAATAGAAATATGATTTATGATAGAAAAATAATTGGAAGCTATCTAAATATTACTAATAAGTGATGTCTCTTCTTAGAGGAATGTAATCAAATTAGGCTTTATGAGAACACTAACCTTAACATGAGGTCAAACCGTGTCAAAAGACAAGTTCCTGGATACCCGATCAACTCGACTTGACAATTAGAATTTTTCTAAAAAGTTGTTTTTGCGGTAGGATTAGTAAGAGAATTATTTCCATTCTTACAAAAATATACATATTTTCAATCTTCTCCTTTTCTATCACTTATATAAAACAGGGATTCATGTTCTTGAAAATATTTTGGATAGATATCTTAATCATTACTTAAATACGTTCAACTTTCTCACTATTGCCTAATGTCTTCCAGTGTGGTATTTAAGAATCTTATCTCTGCTGTCGTCTTGAACAAAAGGTTAAGATATTCTACGTATTCTGTCTTCTCTTAAAGCTGTTTTAGTAGTTTAGTTTTTTTGGTAGCACAGAAGCTTCTCACTTGCATAAAGCAAACAGAATTCCTTGCAGTTGGTTCACTCTCCTTTCCTTTCTGGCTCTCAGTGCAGCCTATAGCTACGTCTCAAGCAGCACTGCCATCTTCTACTAATGTATAATGGATCTATTGCATGTATAGTGCATTCTGGCTATGCCAGTTCTTTTCTGCTTGTTTGGCTGGTTGTTTTTGGTGGCAGCAGCCAGGCTGTGTCCTTCCCCTCTTCTTACAGATGACAATTCTGGACACGGGCTGAAGGCCTTTACTGGGTATTTGTAGTAAGGCTGGTATGTCCCCAGGACTGACTGGCTTTACTGGGCCTATGCAGCATAGGCGTTCTCTCTGTGCTCAGCGCCACGTCTGGACAGATGAGGTGAGACCAGAGGATAAGAGAGTTCACAGCAGTTGGCTGCTGCCACCTGCAGAAGGACTTGAGGCTGAGGGGTTGCTCATCAAATGAATAATGTTGTCAGGTCAACATTGTCCATGACTGATCACTGGGCATTCTTGTCCTGTGGAGTACTACAGGACTGGGTTTGGACCTTTACTTCTCTTTATAATATTCTCTGTTTTAAAAATTTACTATTAACTCTGTCTACCACCTTTTATACTAATATCGTTATAGGATATCTATACTAAGAATCTTTTGTAATAAACACTTCAAAATTAACAACATGAATGAAGTTAATGCATTCTCTGTATTTGCTTTCAAAACCATTTGGTGGTTATACTATCCAAATATTCCAGCTGAATGGACAGTGTTAGTAACAGGAGGCCATTCTAGTTCCCCCACAGG
Source organism: Mesitornis unicolor (assembly GCF_000695765.1). NCBI lineage: Eukaryota > Metazoa > Chordata > Aves > Mesitornithiformes > Mesitornithidae > Mesitornis > Mesitornis unicolor. Next base: position 2,715 of record NW_010206544.1, read on the forward strand.
ATCCTTACAACTTAAGAAAATATAAGTATTTGTTATACATGCTGGAAACGTGGTGGGGCTTTGTTTTAAGCTATAAAGTTTTGCAAATACAAGTATTTGACTGCTGAAACATGCCCAATAATATTCTCATAGGTGCAGTTTGAAGCGGCTCTCAGTCTAGGCTAAAGCCTTTGCAAGTACAACTTTTTGTGTTCTTGTTTTCTACATTGAAAATGTTCTGTGGATGTGAAACTCTCTTCCCAACTTGAACTTAATTTTGCTTAAATTTTGTTGTAAGGGTCATAATTGGATCCCATCTCTGTCAATTCTGCAAAATTCCCAAATTGAATTACTTATATAAATAAAAAAAACCTCAGCAACTTGGCATAAAGCTGTAATTAATTCTAATTTTGCTATATTGTTGTCTTTGTCCTCGCTAGTGTTTATGGTATGTTTTAATGTAGTGTTATCTGTGAGTATAGTAATTCTTTCAGTCAATAACTAAGATGTGAAATATTAACATCAAACAGATCCCTGTAGAATCTGCCTATACGCTTGCATGTATTTAGTAATTTGCATTTGTTGTTGTTTTACTGCTCTTTCAGCCATTTTCAATAGGTGGGATAATCTCATGGTCAGCAGCTTCTTCTTTATGTAGGGTCTCCACATAATAAGGGAAGAAGAGCAGCATAAAACTGAAGGCAGGCAGGCAGGCATATGGGTAAATATAATACCTGTAACACTTTCAAATTACTTGCCCAAAATCATGTAACACACTGGACACAGAAAGAAGAATGCACGGTTCACCTGATTCAAAGTGTATGGGCAGAGCCAGGATGTTGCAGCTTTCAGGGATGTCACTCCTAGTAACAATTCAGTATATGATAGATGGCGTTACAAACTCCAGCAGAGTTCAGGCACTATTATCTGGCTGCCAGAGAGTGAGCTTCAGCACACTGGAAAACAATTCTGCCACAGTATCTACTCTGTTCTCCTAGCTCCTGTAGTTTAGTGAACAAATCTATTCTTGGTCGCCCAGAGGAATGCTCTGGAAACCCTGGGCACCGGCCCAGCGTTCTGCTGTCCGTATCTTAAGTATTATCGTATCTACAGAAATGGCATATTACTGTATTGTTAGGAACTGTGGACTATGCTTACACACACCAGTTAAGGTAAAAACAAACAGCTATTTGTACAACTGGAAAAAAGACAACAATGTTTGGAACATGTTACTGACCCCTGTTTGAGACTGGGACTAATGTTAACTAAATTGGTTAATAATAAATTAAAAAATACTTTAATATGATGTATTTGAAGGCATATATAAGACTTTGACATAACAATGCACAATAAGAAGTGCAACATTTTCACAGTCGAATGAAAGTAAGAGCACAGGAGTACTGCAAGCCAAGTAACCCAGTATATCACAGCATAGATTTTCAGGCAGCGTGTTCACCAAGACCTGCATCAACTTGCAATTGTTGACACACATATAAGCCACTTGCATGCTTGTTCCCATTGCAGGTGGTGCTGCAATTAAGCCAGAGTAATATGGTGAGTGGTGTTAGTGCTTTTGTTTGTGTAAACTCAAAATTCCTTACATTTCTTATAGTATCATCCCTTTTTTTGTTTATGTATGTGGAATTTCCACATAGGCTTTTCAAGAGTAGGTTCTTTTGAACAGAAGTCAGGTGCTAGGAAGCTAAATGGCATCCACATACAAATGATTTTATGCTTGCATTACAGTGTTGCCCTTCCAGCAGATTTTTAACTGAAAATAATGGCATCTAATACTGAGAACACTTAGGTAAGTGCCATTTTTTTGGCAGTGTGACAAGGCTTTTATGGGAAGTTTAATTTCTTTAAAGATACTGTTAGACATTTCAGTATCTTGTTGACTCTTTATCATACAGTGCATACACCAGAAAGAGATTTTGGAGTTGTAACAGCAATATGATGGGCTTATAAAGTGACAACTGCCATACAGAAAATTGATTTCTATTCATTATAATCTCTTTAAGAACCAAGGATATTGAATGATATTATTAGCTAAGATTTAGAAGAAGGCATAGGCAGCATACATCCATACAATATATAGTGAAATTACAGAGCCTGCTGCTGCCTGGTTCATGGTGCCAGAACTCTGCTCAAGTTTAGCAGGAATAGAAAAATGTATAAAAGAAAAATATATCAAGACCTGTTAAACGCTATGATAGTGCTTTTTCTGTGTTCAGATCTTGAGAAGCAAAGATAAAATACTAGGGAAATATTTGTGTTTCCCCAGGTCTTTATTTTATACCCTTCCCCAGGTTATCTACCAGTGTAAGCCAGAGTAAGACAAGGGATTTTGCGTTAGATGGGTCTTTGTCTTGGATGGCTGTTCCCCCCTCACAAAAAGCAATGGATGAGACTGTATGCATGTGCCATGGATTTTATTCTTTTTTTTGTTTATTGTGTGCTGCCAAGATTGAATACTTAAGCCTGCTTCTTGGGGTAGATTTTTGAGTATCACAATGCATTTTTTTAAAGCTATTAATAGGCTTAGTTAAATTTTGAACCTGTCAACCAATGACAGTGTCCCCTGATTATACTTCAAAATTAGAAGACGATGAATAACTCCTCTACTCCAATTAATTCAGCTCTCTAACTCCTGTCACTTACTTTTTAGATATATAATGTTGATACTGTCCTTTCTTTCCATTATTAAACTGACTGAAACAACTCACTTTCAAAATATACCTCCAGTCACACTCTGTGCACTTTTCCTCACTATTGACTGATCGGTCCTATTTTAATTTACAAATAGGAACCAACTCCCAACCATTTACCAGCAGTAAAAATAAATTACCGGTAACAGTTTAACACAGTTTAGCACAACATCCATGCAACAGAAGTAGCGTATTTAGAAGGAAGAATTCCTCAGTTCATCGGTTATGTGGAGAAAGCTTATGATTAAACAAATTTTAAAGAGCAACATGATGGTATGTCATATATATGCTACATTTACTTCAGGACAGCCTGGCTCTGAGCATTTTTTTTCTCAGAACCCCTCCAGTTTCACAACCTTATGTTCTCTTCTCCTGCTGTTTCCCTGGCAACATGGCATGGCAGAATGTTGTATCAGTTGACAATGAGCTTTGCTTCAGCTATGTCCTGCCAAAGCTAGCAGTGTTTCTAGCAATCTGAGCTTTCTCACTGCAACTGTGACATAGCAATGAGAGTTTCTTTCCATTAATATTTGCCAAAATTAGTTGGAATTCCATTGGTGTAAATGTTTACATTTACAGGCAGTAGTGCCCTGACAATACTGGCTAGGGATGTCAATGGACTTGACAGAGTAGACTCATTTTCCCAATGTCATTTAGTATTGGGTGTAGCCCAATAGTATGAATCCTCCTGGCAGTGATACAGGAAGGGATGGTTCTAACAGCAACTTGCATTGTGCCTCTGCTGTTCTTCACAGATCAAGAAAGCAGTAATTAGAAATAAATAAATAAACCTCAACAACCCATACATGGAAAAAGGAAAAAAAATCACAATGAATTTGAAATGTGAGAGGTTAGTAAAGGAGGTTAAAGATATGTTCAAAAAATAAAAATCAAAGGCTGAGAAAACTAAATGCAGCGTGGCTGTGCTTAAAATGTCCTGGGGGCAGTGTTCTGCAGAGCATCTGGCTGTCACTGCTATCCAGAAATCCAGACTGAGACTTTTGAAACCTTTAAAAAGGTTTCAAAAGGTTAATTCATTTTGCTGAGCTAAAAAGATTTCTAAGTATCTGCTTAATATATAAGTACCTGAAGGAGCAAAAAATGTTCAATATCTAAAGAAATACATAATCTAATGGAGAAAGGCCAAGTAAGAACAAATGGCTAGAAGAAGCAAGGTCAGATAAATACCAACCTGAAGTAGCTTTTTTTTCCTAATTTTTCTTTTTTTCTTAGGAAGGAGGCTGAATCAGTTGAACCAGCTTTTCCCAAAGGCAGAGTTTATTCAAACATCATCAGCTACAAATGACTAGGCTTGGGACAGGGAAAACTGATAGATGAAAATGACTATAGTTGTGATAAATGGAAGTTAGACCAAAATACCTGATGATCCTGATGCTCTCAGTGTCATATATATTTACACAGACATAAAAGTCCAGATTATAGCCCTGTGATTTTATAAGTTAAATAATGCATTACTTCCATCTTGGTAAAGTGACCGTGTGTGGTTTTTGGGTTTTTTTTGTTGTTGTTTTATTTCCCCTTTGAAACAGCATAGGATATGGAAAGGAGAATTACATGCATTCAGTGAAATGCATATTGAATGCCTATATATTAAATTATATAAGGCTGCTGAGATTATCTATAAGCTCACCATTTAGGAAGAATGTGAGGTCTCATTCTCTCTCTCCTGCTTGTTCATCTCTTCAGTTACTGCTGCTACCTTATTACTTGTGTCAGCTCTACTGCTCTTTGGGCCCTTTGCTAAACAGATACAACCCACAAACCTATCAGGAGATCATCTGATATTTCAGTGTGGTTGATTTTCTGCTGGAATCCTGAGTATACCACTCACAGAGGAGTCCAGTGAGTTCCAGATCTGTGCAAAGCAAACAGTAGGATCTCACGTTCAGAAGCAGAGGAAAATCAAAAGGCAGATGAGTCAGGCTTCCCCGTTTTGATATATCAACTGCTAGAGCCGCTGAAGTCATCCTATATAACTACAGATAACAATTCTTACAGTAAGGTTTCTATTTGGGAAAGAAAAGTAAGAAAATAACACTATTGTAGTTACAGGAAAGACGTCACAAACCTCCATGTCTACATTTGACTGAATGATAGCTTTTATGAGCTATTCAGGGCATAGTTACAAGATGGTAAGTAATAATGTTACCCACTGCTTTTTATTTTCTTCTGTAAAAGTCAGAGCATAGGGCAATAGGATATGAATAATTTCTTCTCTAAATGCAATAACTTTAAATACCAGAATCATAGGATAGTTTTTTTCCTAACAGAAATTAGATTCTCAGTCAATTTCTGCTGTATTTTTTCAGAGATGAGACAGATTGGGGATGCATGGTAGGGGACAGTTAAATTTAATTTTTACTCCTATTCTTGCCTTCTCCTTCGTAACAGTATTTATTAGCAGCTAGTTTTTTCATGCTCTTTTTTATGTTATAATGTTTATCATAGTGAATTATTCACTGTCTTAGAAGATGTGAGAACAATGTTTGAAAGATAAGGAATAAAAAGGTTACACTTGACAGAAGTATAAGAGAAACTGTCAGAAGACCTGAACTTCATAAACTCCCAAAGGAGATGCTAGAAAAATCGGCTATAATTTTTCTTACAAATAGATTAGAAAAAGTGTTAACAAAGAATGGTGTATTAAACAGTCCTGCACAATATACAATTAGATTATCAAATTCATTATACCAACATACATGTGGCTTAATATTTAGAGTCTTTGTTTTGCTGGGGAATAAGTACTGGGAAATTCTATAGCATCCCAGTAGATTGTACTGTAGATGCTGATTTCATTTTAATAACAGTATTTTTCAAATAAAAAAAGTGAATGAGAATATTATTACCACTGATTCTAATATGAGCAAAGCCAGGCTCCAGAGTTTAATTCTTCGTACTTTGCTTTCCTGATTAATACGTCTGTACCTCTGTGCTCTTTGCATTCATTATTTGCCGTGAGGAAATAGCTAATTTTTATAGTTCTCATTTTCCTTATTAATCCTGCACATTCTCAATTGCTTCCTCCATTGGCAAATAGATAGTGGATGATATCTGGTTGGAGTCTCTGCTCTCTGATTCATAAAGTTTACTTTCCTATTTAGGAACCAGTTTCATATGCATTTTGTTGTGTTGCTCAATGTATAGACACAATGTACAACATACACGCTCTTGTACAATATAAAGGCATGCAGACAGGTAGGACAGTGGTCTAAGCTGAAGCAGGGTGTAAGTTAAATTGAAGGAGAAATTGAACTGTCATGTAATTCTAGAGGAAACAGTGAAGCCATCAGCTATAAACATATTTACAAAGAGAACAGATAACCTACATGCAAGATTGCTCCTCTCTGAAAGTAGAGAAAATGGCTTCACAGAAAAGCACACTGAAACAAGCCTATCAATTCACAATCCTACAACATATCATTTCTTTGCAGAGTAGTCTTCATTTTTGGTGATCTGCCTATTATTTCCTCCGTCCCCTTTTTCACTTCCTCTATTCTTCTCACAATCCTTTTCCATTGCACATTTTTGTTCAGTATTACAGCTTACTGGCTTTCTGAAGAGTTTTCTTGTACAAAACAGACTTCTACAACCAATTTCTGTACAGTCCATTAAGCAAAGCTTATATAAATCTGTCACTGATATTCTACTCTTCCAGTTACAGAAATTGTATCAGACACCACAAGTATCTTCTAAAACATCACCTTCTAATAAGGCATGCCTGGCATGAACCACTAAACTTCTTATTTAAAGAAAACGAGGATGTGGGGGCGGCAGTGGTAGGGGGGGAATTAATTTTATGAAAACTTCAATGTGCAAAAAAACCCCAACTCCCGACACAAAAACCTGGAAAAGTTTTAAATCAAAGTGGAATTTTCTAAGGATATGGCCTACTTCAGTTGCTATTTTTCCTATATATTTTTGCTTTTCTTTTGGAGCTCAGACAGTTTATCATAGTAACTGAGCTACTTTCAAATGACTTAATGCTTTTAAAGTGCACTTAAGAAAAGCATTAGCCTGTGAAGAAATTTATAACAGTAACATAGCTAATAAAACTAATAGAGCGTATCAGGTTGCTTGTTCACCGATCAAGTGAATTAGGATGACACCTTCAGTTAGAATGGTATGAATTGTCACTCTGTTCTGCTGCCCATCTGTTCATAAGAAACAAAAAATAATGTTAGAAAATAACACTTTGGGAGATTTTCCTACTTTAGATCCTATTAAAGTCTTGGTTGAATTCTAGATAAAACAATGCTCATAGCAAAAAGGAATTAATTTGGTTTTCTAAGATTAGGAAAGGACAATAACTCACTTTGAAAGCCCCATTATAAAGTTCTTCACAGTATTTTGCTGGAAAATGCACCCCATGCTTAAGAAAATCCTTTAAAAAAGTTTTAATCTAGCTAGTGGTAAAAATCCAGCATCACGTGTCACTTTTGCTAGCTTTCATGTACTAGCCATCATGCATTTGTCCAGTACAGTGGTTCAAGATGTATTTCACAAGCATCTTACAATTCTCAGTTCATTGTCAGTTGTTCAACAAGTGACGAAGTGAACAGAAACACTGTCATGTTTATATTATGGCATCAAGTCCTTACCATAAAGAAAAGAAAAGAATTAGTGTGTCAAAAGGTATTAGAGAATGTACCAAAGATAAAGACATTTCAGGAGAAATGGGGCAATGTACAGGTAACAAACGAAGAAGAAAAAAATTGATTTATCAATCAAATTGAGAAAAGCCAATCTTGCTCATCAATACGATTATTTCCATGAACTGCAGTACACCAAATACAATCCTTAATCGGTAATATCTCCATTATGTCACTTTTTTTAGTTGACACGTTGATAATAGTTCCTCCCAAATCTGCATCAGTTACACAGCGGGTGGTGTCAGGTAAGATGATGCTACCCAGTAAAGAGAAGATGTGATAGAAGATAAAGCCTTGGCTCACCAAAATGATTATGTGTGGAACTTGCAGGTCACACATATGGTACATTGCTAATATTTTTCCACTGTTTACTGCCTGGTATCTGAACTCTTTGCCTATGCATAAAACCTTTAAAAGAATCTTGGTTTTTCACTTCACTTTTCTCAGATTCTTAAAAATTATAATTACCTTAAAGTTAGGTCACAAAGGCAGAAAGACTCACAGACAGTCTGAGTTCAACATTTATGCAGTTGTGCTTTTGCTGAAAGAGGTCTGTCTCGTGCTTTTGGGTTTTGCTCCAAAGCTGACAGCATCTAGCTTCACTGGAAGGTAATTGTGAGCGGTTAGTCAGAGATTTAGTTGAAAACTATTCTGAATATGGATTTTGCAAATGGTATTGTTTGAGTCAGTCGCAGGTTCAACTTAATTTGAAGATTTTACAGAAATTACAATCTTTCTCCACTGAGGGTTTTCGCAAGATGCCTTTTCAGTTTACCTTACACAGAAGATTCTAGGGCATGCTCATTAGGAAACGATTGGTGATTTTGGAACAGCTTGACAACTGCTTTTTGTTTATTCTACTGCTTCTCTGTTATGAAGATGAGCCTCCTCTCAGCAATAGGGAAATTACATGATTATCAAAAATTACAAGCTGGAAACCGAAGGGTCTTCCAAGGTAATAAATCCTGGATGCAAAATACCTCCACTGTTCTTACAATAAAATCAAGTGGTATCTGTGGCATCTTCCCCACACAGATACGACTGGGGCACGTGACATCTCTGGTGACACTATGAAGATAGTTAAAAAACAGTCAGCCTTTGCAACAGCTGTGTAATATGACTGACACCTGCAAATGTACCTTCCAGAAAGATCGATCTAGCTGCTGCTCTCTTGAATCCCCTGACACGTTTACTCAAAGAATCTTATCTCCAATAGCTGTTTCGTGTCCTGCTGCGCTGTCTCTTTGTTCATATACTCTATACACAGAACACATACTTCCTCTAAATCCTTGATGTTCTTATTGATGTGATCCTCTTGACTCAGCGTTTGCATTTATGTCGTACATTTCCATTTAGAGAGCACATTTCTTAGACCTGAGGTCTGAATTGCAACTATATAATACAGAATTGTATATGAAACTATACATATTATTTTTAAAATTTTAATGATTAACTTCACAGATTCTGTCAAAACAGCTTATCTATACTGACTGTACCACAACAATCCTTAAACTTCTCTGTATTATAATGCTCCTTGCCTGTTATAGAACCCTCAGCTCAACTGCTCTTTCTTGATTATTCTATCATCTTTCGTCAATACCTTAATCTTCCTTGTTCTGTCTTGCTTTTCTCAGTTCCAGATGTGTATGGCTTATAAAAAAAATCTTCTTGAAAGAGATATTTACTTAAACACTTTTTGTAGTGTAAAAAATGTCTCAGGGTATTTGCTGCATGCAGAGTTTAACAGACTGGTATAGCACCCTTTTTTTGTATGTCTTTCAAAAATGGATATGCTTATAAACATGCCACAATCTCTGCTGATTTTACAGATAAAGACTAATAAACACTTTGACAAGTCTTCATTGGTATGCACTGGTCATCTGCCTTATGCTTTGCAAGTTTTTTTGAGAATAGCTTCATGTAGCCTAGTTAATGCAATAATCCTCGCTTTGACTGCTATCTCAATGCTGTTATTTTGACATATCAAAGTGTTTGTTTTTATATACACACATACTAACAATACTTTTGTTCTTGGAAAATGAAAACCAGAGTCTCTACATAGTAAACATTCTAATAGTGAGATTTAAAAGGTTACATGTATTTGCTCTTTGTTTTTCATAGATTTTTTTTAAATTGTCTTTATATTACATACTGTGTTCCATTCCCCTCAAGGGTCAAAGTACTATAGTGGAGTCTGCCCATGCAATAGACTTTTAAGGACTGGAGCTTATATATTTAATCATAAAAACTGACCTAGGATTTAAATGCTTCTTTATACTATTACAATAATTCAGTAATGCTCAAGATTCAAATCTCTGTAATGAATAAAATAACCAAAATAGTTACTCTGAGTAGGAGCCATGAAGAAAAATACAGATAAGTCAGTATATTTCCTGCTTCCAATTAGATTTTATATCATTAAAAGAATGTTAAGGTTTAATGGCTATTTTAGAACATCAAAGGTACTCAGAGTTCATATGTATAAGAGGTGAAATCTTATTTGCATTTTGTATCTGATGCTCTATTTGCAATAAGTGAAAGGAATTGGAAGCTTTATACAGGTGAAACTTTAAAATGTAATTAAATAGTTTGCAGTTGTGAAATATTATTTCAGTTACAAAAGATTATTCTATAAGTATGTATAGTTTGGTATTTTTAAATCTTGTCTAAATTTTGTTTGTTTTGCCTATGTACTGAGATACAGTTATTCCATAACTGCCACCAAATACTGTAACAGAATTATCAAAGGAGTGTGGATGCTAAAGGAGGAGACAACATCCAGCTGATTGTAGTAGGACCCACTAAACAGACCTGAGAGATGCTGAAGGCAGGAGGTAAAGGGAAGGGGAAGTGAAGCATGTCCCTGCCAGCTAACATATACAACCACTGCTAGGCGACCTCAGGAAACAACCTTTTAGTTTTAGTAGATACTTTCTATTGGTGCAATAGAGGGGATACAGGTAATTTCTTCCCCAGGTATTATTTTCAGAAGCATGAAGAAATCTTGTTGGTTGTGTGGGTGGAAGCAAGGACAGGTGAGATTTTTTTTTTCTGTGCTCTTTGCTGACTATTATCGTAACATAGTTATCGCCACACTGTACCAACATAGCAGAGTCCTGAGTTTAATCCTATGTTAATTTACAATGTATTGATCTGTTTCATTCACTGCTTAGAAGTAGCCTGCTGTTACCACAACCTTGGCAACAAGTGCAATTTAGAGTTCCAGACCTTCTTTCTTTGTTCCTGTGCTGCCCACTCACGTTCTCCAAAATGAGCTGTATTTTGCTGGACCAGTTCTACTGTGTGACCTTGCAATCAGATGTGATGGTGTGACGCAGGGACAATCCAGTGCACTGTAGGAGCAGGGTAATTCCTTTTCCAGCTTCACTGGCAAGGGCAGCTTATCAGGGAGCTATAGCTTCATACTACAGCATTATAATTTGTCATTGGCTAGCAACTAGCCTCCTGTGAAACATACATCCGCAGAATTTTTCCAGTGCCCTTGCAATACAAGATTAATTATTATCATACTATGAAAACAAGGATGTTGAATCAAAGCCATGTGTCCTTGACATGGAGCAGCTTTGATTGTAGCTAGAAGACAACTGCACTGAGAAGCTGAAATTCATGTATCTGTATTTCCATGTTATAGTGATAAATTTAAACTCAAAAAATGTAAAAAGAAGTACAATATTACAGAATAAAAATTTAAAAAATTAGGAAAATGATAAATATATAAAAAATAATTAAATAGCAAATTTAAATACTGGTTTACAAATGAGACATGGAAATACAGGAGGTACGTTTGTTTCCAAGGATGTTTAGATGTAGACTGGATTAATATATATCTATGCATTTGGAAAACAGAAAATGTAGCAAGTTTTATTAGCAAAATAAAATGTAGTATACAAAGGAAAACAACTTATTCAGTTTTTTCGCAGTCAAGGTGAAAAATTCCATTCTATAAACACATTAGAGGCTTAAATTATATTTTCACCTTCATGCTGTTATCTTGTTTAAACAGTTTTTGCTGTTTTAATCTGCAGTCAAGACTGGAGCTATTACTACCCTGAGTGTAATTATACCTTCTGTCTACTTGTAGAGGAAAGAGAGAAACAGTAGATTACTGAGTGTTCACGTCTCCAAACTACATGGTCACAAAATAAGCTGTATACTTCAGCAGTTATGACGTACCAGCCCCTCCCCACTCCTCAATATTAATGCAAAAGATAGGGCACCTTGAAAAAAACCAAAACAAAAAAAACCCCAACCCCCCCAAACCCAAGCAATAAACCCCCCAACAAATAGACACCATAATATTAGCAGAGCAGAACACAGACATTACTGTAATTTTTTCTTGAGAGTATCTGCTGAATTGGCTTATCCATGGGATTTGGTGACAAAGTGGGTCTTCCCCACCCAGACTTTAAATTCCACAATAGATCCAGGGATCCAGCCAGAGAGAAGTCCTGAGTAAAAAGGAGTGATGCAGCTTGTATAAAATGTTACCGCTATTCTGCTTAAGAAGAAATTCAAAAGGCCACAGTGAGTCAAAGAAATGTCCCTTTGTTCTGAGAATACAAAAGCCATTCTGTACCCAAATTACTCAATTCCTTCTTCAAAACGTTAATATTTAAAATAGAAAAATGCATTGACAAAAAATGCTGATGTGAGTAAGTGAAGAGAGCACTGAATTTTTTTAAGAAGTACCCTTACTTCTTACAAACCAACCAAACAGAAAAAAACCACTACAAGGTTCTCAGTCTTCAGAGTCTGACCGGTGGCACCGGAGCTTAGTTCTAACTAAACAAAAATTGCAACATTGCTCTCCTAAAGTGTATTTCAAATCTAGATGCAAATCAGTGCTCATCCCATTACGTCCCCTTCACTGGTGAAATGACTGGTCTTTCCTAAGGTATTTTTTTGGTAATGAAATAACGTAGGGAAGTTCTTGTACCACTGCCATCTCTGGAGACAGATTGAGCATAAATGTTCCTGCAACCATTTCTCTGGAATCAAGGATCACAAGGAGTGCTTCTTTTTCTAGAAGCTTTTAAAGCTGAGTACCATAAAATAGGCACATAATACAAAATGTGGGGTCTGCCATGATACCTAGATAAATCATGGCATGTGCCCAAGGCCTGTGCTCCCTGAACAAGAATAATTTTTAAGTGATGTGCATGGTAAAAGGCAGTGGCATAAATGGTTGTTTCTGATTATAGTTAGTTTGAATTGGATTTTCAAAACTGCCTATTTGAGGTCTTAAAAAAGAAAAAGAAAAAATAGTATTCTTGGAAAATTCTGTGAAGAGTTCAAGGCTTTATACTTATAAGACATATGATAAATGCACCGTACCAGATCAACATAACACTCTTGATAGGGATATGACATTTCATATACAGCAAGGCTTGAGGCTGAAAATTGTAGTATATTTTTAGTGTATTTTTTTCCACTTCTAAGAGAAGAGATGAAGTCTCAGAATATTTCTGAAGATTCCATTAGGTACTAGAGAGGCAGGACTGTGGAGAGGTGATGATAATGACAGTCTACACTATATTTAAGAGCCCTTGTCAGTAAGCAGACTGAAATCTCTTTACTCCAGTTGTATGTGCTCAGACTCCTGCCATAAATCTCATCTGGCCTTGTGGCAGAAAATGCTGGAAATCACCCAGGACAGGCTTAAGGCAGACTTTTCATATTACCTGTGTAATGCCACTGCAAGGGTATCCTGTATGGATGAATGGCAGCCTCATCCAACCTCCTACATCCGTAATGAAGAAAGCTGAGTGCATGATTCTGCATTAAGAGATAGTAAAGACATCATTCTGGCATGGCCCACTGGTAACTTTTGGTCCTGATGTGTACATGTGGGCTTGCATCTGTGGCAAATAGCTAACGCATTTTAGATTTCGGAGACAAATCAGTCCTATATTAAGTGTATAGTTCACTGCCCTTCTAGCACATATAGTACAACTACTAGGACAACTAGATGAACATTTTTAATCAAGTCAGCTTCTGTCTATTTTTAAATAAATGCAATTAATAGTAACTTGCCCATTTTAAATTGGAGAATATGAAATGCTGTTAATATGATTTTCATGGGTCTGCTCAGACATCAGGTTTATAAAATTATTTCCTCTATGAAGAAGATAGATTTTACTTTGGGTTTAATATATTGGCTGTCAACAGCAACCTGAGAATTTCTGTTTCAAGAAACATACCATTTTTCATTAGAGAAGACATTTTGGTTAAAAAATGTGATCATTAGCACAACATGTGTCTCCATAGCAGGTTTAAATCATCTTCTGTTCCTTTGAGAAAGATTTCAACTTCTAATGGTAAAATCTTAGCAGCATTTTATTATTCATTGTTCTGGGAAGTCTTGCATTTCAGACAGAAATTCCCGGTTTCCCTGCAGGTCACATTTACACTACTTGTTCCTTCTCCTCTCCCAGTGAAGAACGCATTTTGGGCCTATTCTCCCTAGAATACATTCACTTACGATCATTTAGTTTTTAACTGCCTACTTCAGCAATACAGCATCTGCCATAAAAACCATCTCCTTATCTCTTTTAATGAATATTTTAATTCCAAGAATATAAGCATACTTCTCTGCTATTTCCATGGAAACCTGGAGGAAACTTAAAATGAATGCAATGGAAAACAGAGGTTGGAAGAGAAGTCATCCTGAGTTCTCACTCTGCGCTTAGGCTAAGTTAAGGGCTCACTGGACCAAAATTATTCTGTTATAATCAGGTACAAAATTAATTATAGTATTTCTGACCTAATGTACAATCACCTTTTAATGGAAATAATTAATGAATAGAAAAGAATTCTACATTTCTTTAAGGAATCAAAGAAAGCAGTCATGCAAATAAATGAAGTTCCTTCAAGATTGTAAAAGCCAGTAACTTTGTTAGTTTTTCTCTTCCTTCCTCTGGTGTAACTCATTCTCAAAATGTTTTTTTCTTGATTCAATCCAAGACCATTAATTAAGAGCTAGCTCACCAACAGGACAGCAGTTATTTTACAGAGACAACACTAAAAGTTGATTTGTTGGAAAAGACATCATGCGGGCTGCTAGGACGACTGCACTGTCTGTAGTATTGACTAAGCCTAAAAAAAAAAGAAGTTAATATCACTTGTATTAATATGAACCATGCAAATTCCTGTCCTAATATGAATGGTGTAAACCATCATTAGGGACACCTGATTCGCCTCGAATGGTACAAAATTCTATAACCACTGTTTCTCATCTGAAATGTACAAGTCTGCAGGGGAAACAGGACTGGAAGAGTGAGGAAGTTGGGGAGCAAGTTTAGACTGTGAAGCAGTGTGGATAGAGGATGAGGTGGAGTGGGGTTTAAGTGATCTGGCAAAATCAAATAATGAAAAGTTAGTAAATGGGAAAACATTGTTGGTGTAACCTTATTATGAATGTCTTGTTTCTGTATATTTTGATTTAGGCTTTATAGCTTTTAGGTTTTTTTCCCCATGGATTTTCTGCCTCATTCCACGAATATAATGTTTTTTCTATGTTTAATGAGGGCTTATGTGATAAATAAGACTGTCAACTGTAGGAACACTGCCATCATCTGTTGCAGAGGGAGGAAAATGTGAAATGAATGGAACATAGGATTATAAGAAAACAGAGAAAGTTTATATGGCTAAAGCAGCTGAACGCTACTCTGAGTAACTGCACTGGATCCTGGCATGTTCCATGTTCCTCTTTGGTTCCTAATCAGTTTTTTTAATTAAAACTTCCATAGGTAGTCCCACATTCTTCCTTACTTTTCTCAAAGGAACCTAATTTGAGATCCTGTGATTTGATTTGCAGCAGGTCTGATTACTCAGAGCTACACCAGGTATCAATAACAGCTTGAAAAAACCTATTAAACAAATAAATATATGTGCTGAAAAAACAGGTTCTAGAAAATTAGCTTGGGTTTCTAGAATTACTGGGTTCCTTCTAACTATAATTTCTCATTGTATAGATTGTAACATTCCCTATTTATAAGTTGCTTTCAACAGTACCTCTTGATCTGACAGCAAGCTGTGAAAACAAATGTAGCCAATGAAATATTCAGACATAGTAATAACAAGCTTGAGAAGAAAGTAGTAATTCTGTCTTTTGAGCAGCTCATAAATAGGAAGTTTGAGGTGTGACAATAAAGCATTGACTAGCACATGACACTGTCCATCTTGCAAGGTGAATGAGACAGGGTTCAAAGAAGAGACTACGTGTTCATGTATCATGAGATCTACATGACTAACACTATACAGGCAACTAAGATCTCAGCTTTTGACACCTGAGCATTTAAGTTTGCAACTTTGATGCTCTTCCAGTTTAGATCCATTTTGTGTTACATTGTAGAGTAAGTTCCTGTAAATAGGTTCTTGCTGCAATTGTGATTATTTTATAAATACCTTAAGAAGTATCAGTGACATATGCCACATATAATTAATTCTGTTTCATTATCTCTTCATCGCACATTGTGCATTTCTGTATATTCATATCTTGTAGTGGTCACTAGTTCCTGGGAGAAGCAATCTTGAAAAATTTTCTGTGATGAAAAATCTGACAACACTGAAGAAGAATCTTGACCTTGATCACTTTTAAAAGCAGAAATCTACTGCAGATTTTTGCGCTAAGTGGGATTGAAAGATGAAAGTTGTTGAACAGCTGGTAGATAGTGGACTTCTAATATGACTATAACCTCACATTTCTGGTATGAGGACTTGTTACAAGAAATATGCTATGCAAAGTGGTGTGTGCGTAATGTTTTAAATGTCTACAAAAAAGTTAATCTTAAAAGATATTTGCATTTCTTGCAGAAACTGTTACCAAGATATAATTCTTTACTATTAATATTCATTAACATTTCTTTTTTTTCTTTCAAATATGCTTATAGTGTACATTATGGTGATGGTAAGTGAAAAAAAGCCTTTTTCTCTCCTGGAGAAAACAGTATGATTCGTAAAATTCATAATGCAGTTTGTTGGTGCAATACAGAGCCACATTCTGATGCTTTGAATTTTGCAGTGCTCTGATAACATCGCTAGAAATATTTCAAATTTACAGCAGTGTAATTGTAAACCAAAATGGAATTATTCAACTTTTCCCTTTGATTGATGGAGTCTTTCTACCTATTTTACAGACTCAAAATCTGCTCAGACAGATGGCAAAAGTGAATCTCTCCCTTTTGCCAGGTGAAAAAACTTGAAGATGTGTAGCTATGATGACTTAGTTGCTCATTTCAGTTGAACTTGGTAAAGCATATAATGAAATAGTGTCAAAAGAGGGGAGATGGCCTGATAACACAGGTGGTGGTGTAGCTGAGTGAGCACCCACTCATACATAGAAATTGCTTAAAGTAAGAGCTGAGATACAGGGAGAGCCTAGCACTGAAGCATTAGAGATCAGAAAAGAGACAAAAATGGTCTGATGAAAAAGTATGTGGATCATTCTCAGCATCTACACAAAATGGAAGAAATGATCTAGCAAACAAATTCCACATCAAAAGTAATCTTTTTTTTTGTCTGAACAGCTTTAGCAATAGTGACTTACACCAACAAGGAGCTTTACATCGTGTAACCACAATGTGTTGGCTTTTTAAAAAAAATCAGTCTTGATCATCCAAAATATTTTTTACTTTTTGGTCTGCAGCCCAACAGACTAGAACTTTCATTACAAATATGGGAGATGCATGTACTCAGAACACATCACCATTTCCTTCCTTTCATTCTTCTCCAAGTACTCTGAAATAACTTCATGGAAATTATCCCTTGAAACTGATTTGATCTAAATTCCAGTGATGCTGCTTAAAACCAGAAGCATTTATTGAAAGTGAAGACAAGATTCTTTCTTTCTCTATGCTGCTAAACGTGCTGCTTTTCTACTCCTCAATGCTCCTCTCAGCTCATGCAAAAAAGGCCAAGGTCAGGCTCAGATTTAGACTCTCTATGTGATGTTGCTTTGCATTTTTTCATTCATCTTTCTTTCTCAGTTTCTTCTTCATTCTTGACTCTCAACACTCCCCTATGTGCCCTACAGCCTTTATGTTTCTTCTAGGTTAGTGGGAGGCAACCTCAAGACCAGCATGATGGCAAGAACTATGTTAGAATTGTAGGCAAGACTGCCAAAAGATCTGAAATAACCACTTGTTCCTGAAGTATGCTACATTAATCTTGCAGCACTGACAGGAAAAAAAGGGAAGATAGCCATTGTTCCCACAAGAGCTCTAACTGCACCAAACTCTGTAAGCATCTACCTAAAATATCTTCAAAGACGCAATACGACGAAAAGCCAGGACTCTTGAAAGAGTTCCAGGTGCTTAAGCTCTGTAGGCAAAACGTGTCCTTCTCCAGATGTCCTGTGATCTGAGAAATAATCTCAGGTTTTGTAGGTATTCATTTTTTTTCTGCAGTTAATTTCATAGCATAAAGATGGTATTTGCCTTTTTCTTGTATAATAGGCAGTCTTTATTGTTCAGATACTGATGAAGAATGAAACTCCTGGCCAATTTTTTCTGGTAAAACTGGTTCAGCATCACCGTGGGCCAATTTTCTTTATCTCTCTCTTTTTTTTTTTTAATTTCCTTTTTCTGGTTCTAAAAGGAAATCTCATTATCCTTCTGTCATCATATATTCCGGTGCTGGACAATGCAAATTACTAGAGGTCAGTGCTTCCAGTGCCTACCTTTTTGCTGAGAAAGAAACACTCACTGCTTCAAATGATGGTGAACTTTGTAAGAAACCCTCTTCTCTTGAAAACTGGACAAGACTAATGGGAAAGGCAAAGCTGTCTGGGAACTGTAGCAATTTTGCATGGGTTATATAAAGGAGAAGTTTTCACCATCAGGGAATGAAACAGCTGATTTCACAGAAAGGATGAGCTGTTCCGACATCCATAACATACAAAATAGTTGCAGTAGGTCACAGCAGTTATCTGCAGTACTCTGTATCCAACTGTGGGCAACGGTGGATATATTTAGGAAAGAATATGGGAACAGATCAAGCATTCACTGCTACCTCCTGCAATATACCCTACCAGATAACTGAACCAAGGATTGCATCAACGTGTTTCTATTTAAGTGCCCTTTTAATTTAATCATTTTTTGAACCCAATCACACTTTTATGACTTTTACTATTATTCTCTAACACCTCATGACAGAGTTTTACATTTAATTATGCATTGCATGCAAGGAATACTTGTCTGCTGTCAGATAACTAAATTTGATGTTACTTCTTGCATTGTAAGAAATGGTGCAAAATCATTCACTATTCACCATTTCCATACCATTCATGATTTTATGAGCTCTACTGTGTTCTCTCTCAGCAATTTCTTTTTCCAGGTTGAAGAGTGATGATAGTCATTCAAAACTTGTGATAATTCTGCTTGTTTTCTCTCTGTTTTTCTAATTCTACTGTTACAAATGATCCTTCATCTTCTTATATCTGTTAGCTTTCATAAATATGTAGAGAGCTCTGTTTTAAAGTTGGGCTTGATTGTGTTGAAAGCCTGCTCACTTGGGAAGTCGTCTTTTCTTTATAGCATAGTTTATCAGATTGGACTCTTGTCACTAATGTTTCGGATTTCAAATGTTTTCTATCCAGAGAAAGGGCATTCACAAGCACTGGATTTTGTCATCTGTCCCCCTGCCATTATTCTGTTACACAAAATTATTAAGCTTACTAGTGCATTCTAGTGGCATTCTGGTCACAAAAGGTAATGGAGTTCTTTAATTAAAAAAAAAAATTCCTTCTTATGTATACAACATATTGTTTCAGTCCAATTAGAGCAAACAATTGTCTGGGTGACAGAAACCCTGTTAACACCCTTCCACCCACCCCTGCCCCACCCTGGTGTATTAGAAAAATGCTTTTCATTGCACCTTCTTTGAAATGTGCATTGTTTCTTTACACATAATCTGTCAGCCAGAGCTTGGATTATGCACAACCGATACAAAAGGTAGGTCAGTCAATAGTCTGCAACAGAGAATAAACATTTTTCTTTTTACTTGCAAATTCTCACGTAGTTCTCATGCAGATTTCTGCAGTATTTCAATAGCATAGGGCCTACTCTAAGGTCCTGAGAGCTTGAAAGAACAGAAACCAAATAAAAAATCAGTATATCAGAGGCCACAACTCTATTCTTTGACCATCTCCTTTTCATCCTGTCTCACCAGCAGGATAGTGACAGTGTAGTATAAGTTTCCATCAAAAGGATAGCCCTGATGCTTGAATTTGCCTCTTCAGGATGAGAAGTTTGAGATGTGCTCAGAACTGTGTGCATAAAATTGACTTCTCATTGATGGATTCAACTATAAATATGTTTTTACAGTTCATGGAATTATAGAAATGGAGGCTGGGTGTGATCTCTGAAGGTCACTTATCCTACAGTCCCAGCTGAATCTGGACTACTGCCAACAGTAAATCAGGCCAGCTATGGCTTTATTTGCTTGAGTGAGGAAAACCTCTATGGATGGAGATTTCACACAATTTCTAGCCAAACTGTTCCAGTGCTGTGCTAGTCTTCTAGCGATCTTTTTTTTCCTGATGTCTATCTGAACCTCCCAAGCTGCAATTAATTTTCATTCCTG